>NC_056735.1:592737552-592895052 GCF_019279795.1 Protopterus annectens | reverse complement strand
TTGAATGTAAAGATCTGTATTTGCTCTCCTTTTTTCATCTTTAGTGCAGTAGTTTGTATCCTCTGTGGTATCCTATCTGCTCAAGCTTTCTCGATTTTGAAATTTTCTCTTGTGGATCGAGCGTATAAGGTTTCCCACAGAAAGTTCTTTTTTCTTCTTCTTTAGGCTTTTCCCGGTTAGGGGTCACCACGGCGGATCACCTGTCCGCTCCTGATTGGCAGTGGAATTTTACAGTGTCGAGTTGCCAGCCCGGTGTCCAACCAGTAGGCACACACATGCACACACTCACACCTAGGGCCAATTTAGAGTGTCCAATCCACCAACAGCATGTATTTGGGATGTGGGAAGAAACCGGAGCACCCGGAGGAAACACATGCGACCACAGGGAGGACATGCAGACTCCGCACAGAAGGCACCCCCGGCCGAGGATTGAACTGGAGAACCTCTTGCTGTGAGGCGGCAATGCTAACTGCTGCATCACCATGGCTACCTTTCTCACAGAAAGTTAAATACTTTTTTTTCTTCAGCTGAGTGACATTTAGCTGCTTCCTCAGCTCTAATTGGTTGAATAACTTCATGCTTACTTAAAGGGGAAAGTAGATTTTATTCTTATGGATCATGTTGTTTGAAGAGAAGAGAAGAGAAACAAAGAGGCAGTGGGGAAAAGAAAAGGGAAAAAGGTTTTATTATATATTATATGATGTTACTAAAAAAAAAGTCACACACCACCAAAGGGTGAAGATTCCTGTGGCTTCACAAATGGTATAAAACGAAAAAACAATAAATACATCCACCAGAATCATACTCAGCTGCTGTTCCCTTTTATATGAGTATCAGATACGTGAAATAAAACGTCTTGAATAAACAGTTCCTTCATGGACCATAAAACACTTTTATTGAACAAAAGTTAGTGCTTTCACCATGTTGGCTTTCTCAGACTTATAAAAAACAAAAAAGAATCATGTGTTTAAGTAACTAGTGATTGCAACCGATTGGTTGTCGTAAGATCTGATATCATTAATAATTAAAAAGACACTAATACTTCATTATAACCATTACATATATTATCAAGTTAAATGAAGAAGCATATATAACACTAAATTAACAATTAAATAATTTAAAATACTGACTAGTTAATTTATATTTAAAAACATTTAAAAAACATATAAGACTAATTAAAATGTGGCCATGTATCAAAACTATACTCATTATTTCAAATAAATTTCATTATGATTGTAGATAACAGACTACATAGTCTCAAGAATATATAATAAGTAATTCTTAAATATTCCATCCTAATAAAATGTATTTAAAATTCTTATTGCACTAATAGTAATGTTGCTGGTAAAAAATAATTTAAACTTCCTCATATTTTGACACTTTTAACCTTCATTTTCGAAGGACAGGTTTCAATGGGACCTTGTTGTTCAGCCCTGGAAATTTATCCGCGCTACATCTAATTATCCACCTTAGCTCACATTCCTCTGTGTAGCTTTCTAAATCACCACCACGTATATTGGGATTTACCGTCTGTATAACAATAAATTTGAATACATGTGTGAGACCTGATGCAATATTGTGTTTTGCTAATGCACTGCTCTCCGAACCTATACGTAGATGATATACGTGTTCTCTAATTCTCTCACGTAATTTCCTATTAGTTTTACCTATGTAGAATGCTTCACAGGCTGTGCACCTAGCAAGGTAAATAACGTGTTCCGTCTGACAGTTTGCTGACACATTAAATGTAAATTCTTGACCTAATGAAGGATGTGTAAAAGTTCTTCTTGTATTAATATACTCTCACTGATTACATGTGTTACATGGTTTAGTAAAACCATCTAATTGCATACTATTTAATTCTATATTAACATAGGACCGATGACACAACATCTGTTTCGAGTTTTTCTTATTTTTAAATAGGAACCTAGGGGTATCTCCTACAATTTCTCTTATATTTTCATCTAAAAGTAATGTGCCCCAATGTTTCGTAATCACTTCTTTAATCACACTGATATCAGAAATAAAAAACATCGGGATCTTCAGTAAATTAATCCTGCTTTCCTGTGTAGTATGCTCAATATCATAACCACTTGAAAAGTAGGGGTGTGCTCTAGACTTTCTCAATAAATTGGTTTCTCTGATAATTTTATCCACTTCTGCTGGACTATATTTTCTATCAATAAGTTTAATTCTAAGATCTGTTAACTCTTGTGCGTATCCTATATCTGTGGGATTAAGTCTAGACACCCTCATGGACTGGCCTTTAACCACATTGTTAAATACATACTGGGGGTGCACACTGTCCCTATGTAATAAAGTGTTCCTATAACATAATTTCATATGGACCCCCATGTTAATAAGACCATTCTCAAGTCTTTCAATATTCACATCTAAGAAAGAAATCTTGTTTCTTGAATAACTCATAGTAAAGTTTAAATAGTCAGTTAAACTATTAATTCTTGATGTAAACTCAACTAAACCAGTTTCATCACCCTTCCAAATTAAAAACAAGTCATCCACGAAATGTTTATAAAATCCGACACAACATTTAAAACTTTCTAGAGGAAATAAATACTCCTCTTCCCATTGGGCCATAACTATGTTGGCGTAGCTATTGGCACACGAAGTGCCCATAGCCACGCCATCATTCTGAATATACACCTTCTCATCAAAGAGGAAAACATTATTATATAATATAGTTTCCAAGAACAGGGTCAGTAGGTCTACTGTTTTACTTCCCAAAGATGAATGTGTGGATATGTAGTGATGCACCTTCTCTATACCCACATCATTAGGTATCACAGTAAATAGACTCTTAACATCTAATGTCACCAAAATATTTTGTTCATCCTCTCCTACATCACTCAAATATGTGTACAAGTTTAACAAAAAACTGTTTACTATCTTTCAAAACAGACCTGTTGGCTTCCACTATTGGTCTCATAAAATGTTCTACAAAAAGGGAAAACGGTTCGGTAACCCAACCTCGTCCAGCTACTATAGGACGCATTTGTGGTTGGGAAGGACATTTATGAACTTTGGGCAACCCTTGAATAATAGGTATCAATGGGTTGTTAATCCTTAAGAACTTGAACAACTCATAATTGATATCTTCACTTTTTAGAAGATCATCTAACATATCATATATCTTATAAACCTTGTTTGCTACTTGATCCATATTAATTATGGTGTAATAATTTCCTTCTTGTAATAAAGATACCATACTGTTTTTATAGGTATTCAAATCCATTACAACTATCGGCCCTCCTTTATCAGCAGGTCTAATAATAATGGAAGTGTCCTTACTCAAATCATTGAGTGCTTTCCTTTGCATATAAGATAAATTATTATTCTTACTACTCTTGTTATTTTTCTTATTATTACTTTTGTAGATATCCTGTTCCACTAACTTCATAAATGTATCTATTAAAGGATGTAAATTGGGAACATATGTGCTTGGTGTTCGAAAAATTTTCACATTTTCTAAACTGTGATTATCACCATAATCCAATTTCAACTGGATATTCCTTGCAAACATCTTGATATCT
The DNA here is from genome assembly GCF_019279795.1 of Protopterus annectens. NCBI lineage: Eukaryota > Metazoa > Chordata > Ceratodontiformes > Protopteridae > Protopterus > Protopterus annectens. Next base: position 592,891,501 of record NC_056735.1, on the reverse strand, counting down.
ATAATAGTATCTGTAAGGTCACTCCTACTGGTAGGAATAAATGTTAGGCCCTTATCAAGGACCTGCACCTCATATTTAGTTAGACACCTGTTAGACAAATTGATGTTAATAGACTAAGGTTGCCATGCAATTTGCTCGGTCTTTGTTTTGCTGTATTGCATTTATGTTCAGTGTGCTTAAATAAATAATGCACAGCGATAGTAAACAAAACTGTTGAATGTGCATGAAACTCAGTAGCTGTTATTACTTGGCAAATATGAGTATAATGATCACACTAGTGTAAAGCCAATAATAATTTGTGCATATGAGTGTGCTGCAGGTATCACATCTTGACATTTTCATATACTTTCAGCTGTCAGAGAGGTACAGACAGAAGAAGTATTATGCATAGCTCTCGTCTGTCACATTCTTACAGAGGGTGTCACTCATTTAGTTCTCCAGTAAGGTATTGTAGAATGATTGTACAGTTCCCACTGGTATTTTATAATTTATTGCTTTACAATATACAAGTACTTATATTTTATGTGCATATAACATACAATGATAACTTTGAATGTTTTGTAAATGAATTGGAATTAAGCTAAGCATGTTCAGTAGATTTGGTTATAATAGGCTGTAAACAGCTTGTATTGAAAAATAGTTCTGGCATTGAAATTCACAGTTACTTAAATCCTGCTTTGTGCTTCACATTTCCAAGTTTTACTATTTCTCATACTACTCTTGTCAAGTACCGACACACATACACACATTTTGGTAAAGGATGGTATTGTAACTAGAGTTTATACTTTAAGTTTATTTTGTTTATACATTCTTTTCTTCTTACTAGAAAGGGGTACAATCAAAATGCAAAAGAAATTTATCTAAGGAAGGTAGCAGCAAACCTGTAAAAATATTGAAGTATTTAGCTTCTGCAGAGATCCATCTCCAACACCATATACAGCTTTTTTGGATTTAGTATATATTTTTATTAATGAGGTGTTTATATTATATGATGAAGCGTACTAGGGAAAGCGGTTATTTTATTTTTCTTCACCACACTAAACTTGTTCTTTCATTTCACTTCTTAGGGCAGCTGTATTTGTCAACATTTTCAAATGCTGCATTTAGCAGAATGTTAATTATCATTACATTTAAACTCTGCTTGGACTAATAGAAAAGAAATGCTGTCTGAATTATAGTAAGATAGCACCGCTATCATATCTTAAAAGCATATTATAAAAATATGCCTCTCCACCTCTCATAATAGCACAGTACACTGTCATTTTGCAATGACACCAATCTCTTAATGATCCACTTTTAATTTAATGAATGGTATAAAAGCAACATTTAACATGCTCTTTCCATGCTTATTTTTTGCAAAATGAAGCATTTTGGATATGTGAGGCCTTCACTGTTGAATCTTAATTCTAGAGCAATATCTACAGTGGCAAAAGACCACCAAATAATTACAGTTGCAAACTTTGATTTGTTCCCCCATTCCCACTTACTTGAAACCAACTTGACTTCAGGTTATTGTATCAGTATGCAAATGCAACTTAAAAAAACAAAAAAATAAAATGATAAAATGCAACCAAGACCACCGATCCAAGAAGTAAGCGAATTTAATGAAACACTTAGCACCTCGACTTACACAGCCTTCCAAGTGTGTATCAGTATGCACTTAAGTTCTAAGTACACTCCATATATGCATTCTAAATGTAAAATTACAGTGCTACTGAAAGTTGAAAAAGATGGATCTAGCCTGAATCTAAGGCCACTTTGCAAAGAATGGGCGAATTCCTCTGCTCTATAGCAAACATCCAATAAACAAATGACATGGTTTGGATTAAGAAATTTATAGATCAGTGGTGGTTTTGTGAATTATGATATTTGGAGCAATCAATTTGATAAAAGACATGAAGTGTTCATGTTTTCACCATCTAATTTTGTTCTGATTTATGTAAGATGGTGCTTTTGTGACAAGTTAGTAGTAATTCTTTTAAAATGATCTTGACTACTGGCAGCAGCTGTGTGTTTTTCTGACCTTATAATACATGCTGAGACTAGATCTCTTGTTTTATTGTGCTGATTATTAATCTGATATATCTTATAAAAATCAGAATAAACTACTTTATAGTTGTTGGGCAGTTGTAACATAATATTTATTTCCAATGGGTCCATAACAGTATCAATGAGAACAGTTTATAACTGTAGAAATGACTACCTTAGAATATCATTGGCCAGAATACAGTTTTTCTGTTTATTGATGTTACTGATCTATTTGATGTGATCATATATACTTTTCACTAACATGTCAAGAACTTATATGTGTTTTGTTTGAATCTCTTTTTTGGTTCACAACTTAGATATCATTTATACAGGATTAGACAATTTTATATATATCCTCAAGAAAGAAAATGTTCTAATTTTTTATAGTAACAAAAAACTTAAAATTGATGTAATTTAATCTTTATATATATTTTTTATATATCTAATCAAATGTGATGTTAGTTACCCTGTTTTTGCATACTATGTTCTTATTCAATCATATATATTGAATTTCTTTTTTGATTTCTCTTTAAGAACTTTATCATCTAATTAATTCAGGAAGATATTCTAATTAATCATTGATTGTTCTACTTTGGAGTTGGTAATATTTGTTTTATTTTGGTCCTGTTCTGTGTTTAGCTTTGTTATCGCTATCAAACTAATATGAGTCATTTATACAAAAGCATCTTAAGACACATTTATATAGTAATATAAACACAAAATATTACGTATTTTTCTTTTTTCTTTTTATTTTAACTAAACATAATTTTCTTCTCAAAAATCAGTAAAGTTTCCTTAAATAATACAATTTTATTTTAGATGAATTTATTATTTTTTATTATATAATTACATAAACAATTTTTAACAAGTGATGGGAGAAGGTAAACTGTTGCTGCTTGTTTGATGGTTGGCTTGGATTGTGAATGCTGTTCAGGCTAGGAGTTTTTGACTCCATGGAGGGGTTATTGGGTTATAGAACTTTAGCTTTATTTCTTATTGGATTTTTTTTGTTCTTTTTTGGTGTCTACTAATTATACAATTCTGATTTATATTACTGTCTCATTTGTGATTGATCATAGGTTTACTCATATTCATTGTGATGCCCGTGCACTGGCCCAGTGATCGAGGAGCCTCGATCCTTACCACTAGCACCAGTGAGGGGTGTGCACATTGGCAAGGATAGCAAGTACACACCTAGTAAAGTACAATTTCCCTTAAAAGCACACAGAGAACACAGTCAGTCTGGGGCTGGTTTCTCCCTTTCTCTCCAGATCCCTAATAAGACTCCCCACAGCCACAGCTATAGGGTTCAGATCTCAGCTGAATATTCAAGCCAAATCCAGAAGTACCCTCTCTGTTTTGCTTTGTGGCAATGCCCAAGTAGCTAACACACACTTTGAGATTTGGTTTATATACGATCCCACAGACACTCCTGGAAAAGGCTGGCACAGGTTCTCCAGCTATGCTCCCACCTGCCAGGCTATAACATATTAATCACTGCCACCAACTACTCTTATCAGCTACTAATAAGGCCCTTTCCAAAGGGTGACAAATTTCGCTGTGTAATATTACTGTTAGCCAAATAGTAAGTGTGACCCAGGGCTAAAGCTATTGAAGTGGCTTGGACAGTATCACCAAATACATGCAACGTATGCTAAGAGCTTAAATAATCTCTACACAAAACAGCCACAGTTAAAAGGTTTAAAAATATTTAATAATAAATAATAAAAACACAAGACAAATCTCATCAATTCAAGACAGTGCTAATCAAGAGAAATCACTGTTCTAAATAGATATCTTAGAGCAAAGGCAGAGTGCTGGTGAGTTGATGTGTTCAGGTTCAGACAAAATCCAAAATGCTCTCCTTTCTTTCTGTACTTAAATTGATAACACAGTACTGCTGAGTCATTTCAGATTACATCATTCCTAACAGTTCTGATTTAGTTTCTCATGCTAACAGAAACTCAAAATGTACATTTCTTTTTGTAATTTGCAACTGCGGGAAGCCAGAGCAATAAAAGACATTTTACATGTAAAACCTTAGTAATTACTTCTTAAATTAAAACAATCAAAATAATTTGTTAGTCCAGACATCCTGTCTCCGAGCTGGAGATCAAACAGTCATAAAATGCTTGACTTGTCAGCTTTCTTCAAGCAGGGTGCAATGTGGTTAAATTTTTGAAGCTCAGTAAAATATATAGTTTAATCCTAACATATAGTTCTGTTTACATTTGTAGAACAAGTCTGTGGATTACATTAATATTTACAATGACATGGAATTATTTCCAAAATTCTATCTAGCCAGACTGACAGCCTTTACATTCATATTAAATCTGATGGAGTGATGACTTATATAAGTTCACAAATTAAATTAATAGTTATAGTTTATGTAAATTTGTTCACTATGCTTTATGTCTTACCTAAAATGTATATCTGTTAACATCAATGGTTTGAATAATAGTTATAAGAGGGGAAGTCTACATAAATATTTGAAACTATTCAATTCCCAAGTTGTTTTTTTTTTTTACAAGAAACACACCTTTTGTCTGAAGACATAGGTAAACTTAATACTAGGTGTTATTCTGTGTATTTAGTTCTCACCATTTTCAAATGAACAGAGGGGTAGTTATATTGCGGAATAATTCTTTACCTATTAGTAAAGTTATTGATACATATAAGAGTGATTAAGGTATGTTTTGTTTGGTTACTTTGAAGCTTAATAGGAAATTATTTATTGGATTCCAGGAATTGGGGTTAACACTGTGAAAAACATCTAAATCAAATTGTTCAGTTATCTAAAGGATATATTATTCTTGCAGGAGATTTTAATTGTATTGTAACAGGCAAAGATTCCAATAATTCTGGTAAAATGAGAATTTTACCTTCATCCAATATCCTGAAGGACTTTGCCGATATATTTCTTCTTAGAGGCATTAATGACTTTCTGACCCAGATTCACTTTTTTCACACATTTTTCTCACAGATATGGTACATGTTCCAGAAAATGAGAGAGTATATGTTTCAAATGAGTTAATTAACAGCTTGGGCAAAGTTTATTTCATGTCCCCTTCTGGATCATAGTGCTATTTCTATTGAAATACTAATTAGTCCAAATAACTGTGTCATGATTAAAAGAATTCCAGCTTATATAACCAACTTAAAAGTTTTTAAAGATTTCTTTACATCAGAAATTCAACTTTTTATTAAGTCTAATAGTGTCAGTGAGACTTCTGATACATATGTATGGGACACAGTAAAACCTTATTTGTATGGAATAATTACTAGTTAGTATACCAATAAGAAAAAGCAATGGGATAGTGAATTGAATGAGATACAATAGAAACTTGATAAATTAAAGCTACTCAATCAAAATGGCAAAATCAATAAAATAAAAGAGGTTAATGCTTTAAATAGCAAATATTTAGAAATTTTAAATCATAAAATTATGACTAATTTAGAGAGGTTTAAATTTATAAACTTTTCTGTTAATCCTAAGTCCTTGTGTAACTTAGCAGTCAAGAGTAAGAGGTTTACTAAGCTTAGAAATATTAAAGAGATTTACTCACCTAAAAATAAAAAAAAATGTTACTGAAATAGGATATATACTAATGGAATTTAGAGAACACTTTAAAAAATTAATCATTATTCTATATTATTAGATTCTAAGGAAATAGTTAGATCATTTATTAAAAATATACAAAAAATAAGTTATGTGATACACAAAAAACACTTGAAAAACCAGTCTCAATGTTCAACATCAAATTAATGCTTTAAAATGAAATAAAGTCCCAGCTAATGATGGAATTATTCCTGACATTTATAAAATAATGCCTAAAGAAACACTGACATTATTGTATAAAGTGTTTTCTTTATGTAAAGATATGGGCAATGTTCCCCCTTCATGGAAGTATAGCCTTGTCTCTCTTATATTAAAAACTGATAAGGATCCTACTAAATGTTCTTCATATACTCCAAGTTCTCTTTTAAATATTGACTATAAAATGTTCATGTCTATCCATGCTAATAGGTTGAAAAAGTTTCTTCCATTTTTGGTTGATGAGGATCAAGCAGGATTTATTTTAAATAGGAATGCATATTATAATATTAAGAGAGTATTCATCATAGTTGATTCTGTTAGCAATTCAAAAGATAATTTGATTCTAGTCAGCCTAAATATAAATTATGCTTTTGATTCTGTCAAATGGGATTATCTTTCCTTTATCTTAGAAGAACTAAAATTTTCTAGCAAATATATACAACTTCTCAACCATCTTTATAAAGAAAGTCAGGCCTATATTAAGATAGGTACTTACACCTCTCAAAACATTCAAATATTTAAAGGAACTAAGCAAGGCAGCCCTCTATCTCCTTTGCTTTTCACACTTGTTATGAAACCATTAGCTAATTTTCATAAGGCTGAATTCAGAAATTGAGGATATAAAATTAAGTCTTGATGTAACTTCTAAAATCCAACTGTTTGCAGATGACATCCTTCTTACTATTAAGGGAAATAATGGTTCCCTGTCTGGTATCTTTGAATCTATGGAAAGTTTTCAAAGGAAATTGTGTCTAATCTTTAATGATGGTAAAACAAAAATAGTTTCTATCTATTCTAATATTAATAATTTGAATGAAAGGTTTATCAAATATTTTGTTCAATCAGGCAAACTAACATATTTAGGAATAATATTAGCTAACAATATTAAAGATATATTAGACTTTAATTATAATAATAGTTTAATCACCATTAAAAATCGCATAAACAAATGTAATAAGTTCTTTTTCACAATGGAAGAGAGGCTTTCCATCATTACAATAATTATTTTACCAAATATATTATACATTGTACAGTCTTTGTCCTTACCACCCCCTAAATCATAAATAAAGTAATTCACTTCACTGATGTTAATTTTTTTTTGGTTTCCTAACACATACATACATACATACATACAAATATTTCAAGCATGGACAGTAATGCCCTTCTAGCTTTCCAATATACCAAAACATTGTTCTAGTAATAAGTATCCATGCTATTCTTAAAAATATCTAAATTAGAACTTGCTTTAATGTAATTTGGTAGTCTGTTCCATGCATCAGCTACTGCTATCAGCTCCAAAAAGACATTCCACAAACTGTTACATTTTTACAGTGTAAAATACAAATAAAATGTTTTTACACAGGTGTAAACAAATATAAAAACAGATACACAAACAAATTATTACAGTTTTACTCAGATGGAAAATTCTAGACAGTGTTTTTAAGAATGATAGGGTATTGAATGCCTAGTGTGCTAACCTGGTAGTAGATCCAAGGAGATCATAGGATTTATAAGTTAAGAAACAATAAAGTGTAGGCAGAAGTCCTCCCTGTGCATATGAGTGATGGTTAGAGTTAGTCTGGATTAAGGCAAGGACATAGCCATCATTTTTAAAGTACTAAATCAGACTTTTCTTGAATTGAGATAGAGAGAGTTCAGATGTAAGATTAGCAGGAATAGAATACCAAGTGTTGCCAACAGAGTTAGCAAACAGAGATTTACCGGCTGTGTTATTGGATTTAAGTTTGAACTTGTAGTCTTTCAGATGAACAAAGTGTGCTAAGGTAACTGTAGGGGGTGATGAGGTTTTTAAGTATGGTTGTATTATCTGGTTGGTAAAGGATCTTGTGTGCAACTATTAGTTGGTTAACCTGAAGTAGGTTAGGCAGGTCAAGCCATCCTAGTAGATTTACATTATGACAGCGATGAGTTCTGTAGGCTGCATCTGTAGCAAATCTAGCAATGTGACTGTAGCTGCTAGAAAGTTTATTAAGGTCAGTTTTGCTGAGGTTTGTAAATAGACGGGAAGCATAGAGGAGGGTGGAGAGAAGATGTGTATGAGCAATTACAGTTCTGGCTAATGGCATTAGGAAGGGCTTGATCCTATAAAGTGAGCCAAGTTTTTTTATTAACTGTTTTAATAGTTTTATTGATATGCAGATCAAACTTAAGGTTATTATCTATTATAACTCCTAACCGTTTGGTTGAGGAATCTGGGGAAATAATGGTGCCATTGTTGGTCTTTAATGTAAAGGTTATAGGGGCAGACCTGTGAGTGGGGGAGAAAAGCAGCAGTTTGGTTTAATTGGATTTAACATGAGACTATGGTTAAGGAGCTAATTTTCAACTGTGTTAAAAGTATTTTGGGATAGAATCTGGAACTCTGTAGGTGAAGCGTCAGAGCATACTAAAGTGGAGTCATCCTCATACTGAATGCATGTTCTATTTGGGATGACCTTATAAAATCATTGATGAAAATAGAAAATAATAGTGGACCTATTATGGAGCCTTGGGCTACTCCGAGGTTGATGGGTAAAAGAGTGGATAGTTTGCTCTGCCATAGGACAGCCTGTTGTCTACCACTGAGATATGATTGAAACCATTGGATGGCCTGGTCCTCTAGGGAGATGGATTTCAAAGTGTTTATGTGTATTTGGTGGTTTACCATATCAAAGGCTTTTGAGAGATCGAGAAAGATAGCAGAGGAAAGTTTATTATTGTTTCAGTGATGGTTAATGATGTTAGAGAAGGACAGGAGGGCTGAGGTTGTACTATATAATAGTCTAAAGCCATGTTGGGTGTTGGCTAGAAGATTATTATGGATAAGATCATTCAGGAGTTGATTGTGGATGCATTTTTCCATAATTTTAACCAAGGGTGACAGAATAGCTATGAGTCTATAGTTAGAAAGTTCAGTAGAGCTGCCCCCTTTATGGAGTGTGATGACATGGGATATCTTCCAGATGGAGGGAATGGATGCTCCAGTTATAGTTCTATTGATCAGGATAGTAATAGGGTATGCTATGGCATCTGCAGCTTTTTGTAGATATTCTGCAGGGAGGAGATCAGCCAACAGGGTGGTAGGCTTTAGTTTTTTAAGTAATGTTCAGACCAAAGATGTGCAAACTGGCTTGAAGTTAAAGAGGAGTTGGAAGCAGGGTGTAGTGGCCAGAGAATATGTGAATCTAGGGGATAATCGGTTCTGGATGGTTGTTGTAAAGAAGCTGTTAAAGGTATTGGCACCTTATTTTGGGGTTTGTTTGGTTAGAATACAAGGGGGTAGGAATGGAGGACTGTCCTGGATTAAGGAGTTTGTTTATACCTACCCAAAACTTTTGTAGCTTGTTTTGGTGTTTTTTTGTAGATGACAGTAATAGTTTTTCTTGTCTAATGTGGTACTTTTTTTGGTTAATTTCTTAGCTGTCTGTTTCTAAGTTGATCTATGGCATTTTTGTAGTCCTTGAAGTGGACTAAGCCCTATTTCTAAGTAGCATTTTATGTCTGGTTTCTTTTGAGAGCCAAGGAACAACTTTTGTTTTGGTTCTAATAGTCTGTTCTGGTGCATGGGTGTCAAGGGTGGATAGGAATTTGGTATTAAAGTAATTTACTGCTTCTTCAAGTGTTGATTGTTTCAGAAGTGACCAATTGCAAGATTTGAGTTCATTTTAGAAATTTGTGCAGTTGAAATTCTTATTGTTCCTTATTGTCTTAAAAATGGACTGGTTGTGGATATCAGCTTTTTGCCTGATTAAATAGGTGAGGAGGTGATCACTTACATCATCAGGCGAGGTCCCAGTCTTGTAGTTGAGGGGATGGGTGTTAACAAGAATCCAATCCAGAATACTTGCTTTATTGTTGGGTTTATGGATCCTAGTGGGGGAGGATATGTCCTGTGAAAATCCATAAAGGTTTATGTGGTGAGTGGAGGGTACTGAGGAACACATGTTCCAGTCTATGTTGAAGTCCCCAAATAAAATGGTTTCTTAGGGGTAATTGCTGGATAACCAATGTAGGATATATTCAAGGGTATTTATGTTATTGCCTGGGGGAATATACACACAGACGAGATTTATACATTTGTTCTTATTAATGTGGAGCTTAGTGATAATTTCAGCATTGCCAAACAGGGATGTTTGCAGGGCATTATTAGATACTTCAAGTATGGATTTGTACAGAACAGCTACCCCACCTCCCTTTCTAGTGGTTCAATCAAGCCTTAGGATGTTATAGAATGGTGGTATAACTTATTTATCTGAAGTAGAAGGTTTTAGCCAGGTTTCAGTAAGACATAGTATGTTTGGGGAAAGAGCATCTAAGAGGGCATGTAGGTGTTGAATCTTATTGTTTACACTTCTGATGTTTAGGTGCCTGATCAAGAGTGAGTTTGGGGATTTGTCAAATATTTGTGTAGTAGTGGGACAGTTAGTAAAGGACCTAGAGCCAGTGGATGAGGATTGGCCATGATTTGGGTGGATATCTCCAACCATTGTCAAGTCGCATTGTAATCTGATTGTGAGCTTCCAGATTTTAATTAATAGACCTTGGTATCTTTTGGTTTTAGGGTTGGCATATCTTGTTCTAATGGGATGCTGATGCCTAGTAAGTAAGGAGTTAGATGGGAGGGGATGTATTAAGTGTTCAAGCTTGTGTGGAGCTATAAAAGTGGAGATTTGGCCTTTTGGGTAGTGATGTCCATTGATAGGCAATGTATTATATTCATAGGCAGTAAGAAGATATGTGACAAGCAGAAAGGGTAGCAGAGAGGACAGTGGCAATATTTTAAGTGGTTTCATTGCAAGTAACATTGGGATTATTGAGGTTGACTTGTTCCCAGTTTAAACTTTTTAAGATAGGCTAGAAAGGTTAAGTACTGGAGAGCCTACTGATGACTTAGATATAGCTGATTGGTTGAAGAAAGAGGGGGTGTGGTTGTAGCACTATATATTTAGCACCACTGGGGCAGGTGGAATTTGGGGGCAGGGTGAGGTGCGGAGCAAGCCCTAGCACAGCGAGGGTGAGCGGAGGTGGAGCAGGGCTAAACCAGACCACGAGGTAGTAACGGTCTGTGTATACTGCGTGAGTGCACTGAAGCTAAAATTAGGTTTCTTTCTTACTTTCTATTAGGTTTCTCTCTTCCTTTTTATAACAATTTGTCTAAATAGATAATCAGTTTATCAGTTTGGTTGTCTTTATTCCTTCCACATCTTATGTATCTATAAAAGGTTTCCTATTATGCTCAATATCTTTATATAAATTTTCTTCAAATTTTTCATGATCTTGTCTCACACTATGCTTAATCTGTTTGTCAAGCTTGTTTATTTCAGTTTTCAAAGTTGTAGATCGACCTCTCTTCCAATTCTTACATTTTTTGTCTCTCACCTTAATCAACCTAAATTAACACTAGCACATCATATGAGAGATTGGGAATTAGTTTACCAGACTTAGAATTGTACTGTATCTCTTTCTCTTCTGTAAAAAAAAAAATCTCTATTAGCTATATAGCTAAATATAACTCAGCCAAGTGGAAAAAGTTTCAAGAAATTCTTTGTTTTAACATTATTAACATATCTAATTCTAATAACATGTTAATATTAAATAATTCATATATGTGGATGTTAAAAGATTATTTTACAACCAATAAGTCTCAAATACATACCTCCCACTATATCTCACTTTTATTAAAGACATTTAGGAATGTTATCTATAGAAATCCAGCATATAAAGCTAGGCTGTTTCTTCTTTTTCCTATTGCTTTTGCACAGAGTAATATTCCTTCTTTAAATATTTCTAAGATGATGTTATTTAAGGAAAAGAATCTCATTTATTGGTTTTTATTTGCTGACTAATGACAAATTGAACTCAGAATATTTAATTGCTAAATATGTCGTAAGTAATGACGTGGCTGGAAATACAATCTTGTAGACAGCTTGTGGTTAGTAAAATTGACTTAATGTTGTCAAGTACAAGAATTTCTGGTCCTATGTTATTAAATATTCTGACAATATTTATACTGCAAAATTTACCTAATATGGGTATGCTCTCAAAAACATATAAAATAATTATTTGGGAATTTGTTGGATTAGTTTTCTTTAGTTAGTAATAACCTACCTAATGATAATGATAAAAGAATAATTTTGGAATTATTTAAACTGACTACCTCATCTCTAAAATGGAGACTGTTCTCCTGGAAATTTATGTGCAGGTCTTTTTTACACCACACTTAATAGAACTAATCAGTAAGAAAAAAGTTTCATGTTGGAGATGTATATTGGAGATTAAGGTGGATTGGTCACAGATGTTTTTGACAGTGTAGCTCTTAAATCTTTCTGGTAAAATATTAATTATTGTTTACAAGCTTTTTTTTCTGATAAATTTCTTTTATCTAAATCTTTGATTTTATTTAATACACCAATTCCTGATTGGGTTAAAACATAAAATATCCTTTGTTATGTTCAACTTTGACTGTTGCCAGGAAGGTTATAACCAGAAATTGGAAGACTGAGACTTCACCTTTTTTTATGGAATTTAAGAATGTTATAACTGAACTATGTCATTTGGAACTGATGACCATTAAAAAAAGATCAATCAGAATTACTTCAGCTTATAACTTGTGGTCTAAGCTAAAACAACTACTGGGCAAACACTTACAAAATATTCAAGAATAGTTAACATATATAAAAGAACTTTGGAATTTTTATCTAGTAGATATCTTTGCAAATACTTTAGTTGTTGATTATTTCTTGTTCTTTGTATTGTTACATTTTATATTGCAGTTTTTTGTCATTGATTATTAATTTGTTAAAACTTAATAAAAACTTTAAAAAAGGTTCTCAGTTGATATTTTTAGGCTTCATAAACATGCAAAAGCAACATTTACAGTAGGAAAGCTTTAAATATTAGTCTGGGACAGGAATGTGCTATAAAGGAGCTTGAGCAGGAGGGAGTTTATGAACATGTCAAAATTGATAAAAGATCAACAATAAAACATATAGAAATGCAAACAAAATGTACTAAGAAATATTTTAGAAGACTAAAATTAATATTTAAAACAGTCTTGACCTCTAAGTGCAAAGTCCAAGCTACAAACCAATTGCTATTCCTGTTCTAATTTATAGTTTTGGGTTTGCTTCACTCATATCAAATGATATCTAAAAATCAGTGTGTAGCAAGATTATATATTCCTTATTCTGAAGGAGCTATAGGCCACCTCAAAAATAATTATGTGTATAAATCTGCAGTCAATAGACTGCATGCATATCTGTTTACCTCACCAGAGCCAAACATAGTAATGTTTTAAAACAAGAAGAGAACAAATCTAAGATGACTTCCCTGCTTAGTTTAGCAGAAGCATATCAGTGTCAAGTTGGAATGGAAACCAAACTAGAAGTAGACAAAAATCAGACAGCAACTGAATGTGCCAAATAAAACAAGAAAGAAAGACTATAAGAAGAGGGATCAGATAATAAGGGAAGAAATATGGAGCAGGCATAATAAATATAGTTTCAAGTACAGAAAAATCCTGGAACAACCTCATGTCAATTAGTGTTGGATGTAGGAATTGTTAAGGCTAGGTGAGTTTAAACCAAAAGATGAAAATTTAATATTAGCATCCCAGTGTAGTGGGCTATGTACACTTTGGTTTACAAAGACTGATATGGGAGAAACAGACAAACGCAGGTTCTATAAAACAGAACTGGAAACAATCACACATCTTGATGCTGGGTGTTATAGACTAATGGCAGAGGACCTGTATATTGAAAGGCATAATAATGTGACAAAACTGTTGCATTGGTGATTGAGCAAACATTACAATATTGAAGCAGCTGAAAAGCTTTGAAAACAGCATTATAGAGAAAGATGAAGTTTATATTACATGGGATTACCTATTACCAACAATTCAAAAATAGTTGCAAGAAACCAGATATAGTTGTCCATGAAATGAAGACAAAAGTAGCATTGATGACTGAAATTGTTATACCTAGTGTCTACAGTGTCTTAGGGCAGCCGCAGTGGTGCAGCAGTTAGCGTTGCCACCTCACAGCAAGAAGTTCTCCGGTTAGATCCTTGGCTGGGGTGCTTTCTGGGTGGAGTCTGCATGTCCTCCCTGTGGTCGCGTGGGTTTCCTCTGGGTGCTCTTGTTTCCTGCCACATCCCAAAAACATGATGTAGGTGGATTTGACGCTCTAAATTGGTCCTAAGCATGAGTGTGTGCATGTGTGTGCCTTCTGTAGAAGGTTAGGCGCCGGGCTGGCAATTTGACACCGTAAAATTCCACTGCCAATCATGAGTGGACAGGTGATCCACTGTGGTGAACCCTAATTGGGAAAAGCAGAAAGAAGAAGAAGTAACTACAGTGTCTTACATACAAAGAGACACAAAGTCATAAAATTTGCATTCGGAAATTATGGCAACTTGGAAGAAGGATACACAGGCAGTTCCAATTGTAGTAGGAGCAATGGGTCTCATAAGAAATAATTTACAATCTTATTTAGATATATTACTAATACATGTAACTCTGTATGACTTGCAGAAGGAGACAATTATGGGCACATTGCGGCTGCTGCAAAGAGCACTTTTGGCTGACATGAAAGATCAAAACAATACAAATTTTACAAACTGTAACCATGCTTTGACTTCGCAATGCAGTACATTCCCATCATGGTATTATAACCTCAAAGTACTGGAAGAAATGAAACCAACAGATGTATGCATGTACATATATATTTAAAAAAATGTGTATATATATATATATATATATATATATATATATATATATATATATATATATATATATATATATATATATATATATATATATATATATATATATATATATATATATATCTATACATATAAATATATATATATATATATATATATACATATACATATATATATATATATATATATATATATATATGTATACATATATATATATATATATATATGGCTCTCCTTCAAAACATAAAACTCATAACATCTAAATTCAAAACATTGAGACCATAACATCTAAAACCTATAACACTGGATTTCATAACATCTAAAATGTATAATATATAATAGTGTATCATTAAACATGTAAATGTTATAGTTTAATCTGTTAATCTTGTGGTATCACTATGAGATGTAGGTTTTATTTCTATAGTTATTTATATAGTATAATAATTTATACTGTTCATATAGTGCTTATTTTGCCACTCTGTATGTGTTTTTAGGCCATACAGGTAAGTGATATAGACGTGCACATTCTTTATGGCGTTCTTGATACAGTGGGGTTAGGAAATTAACTTTTTGCCATTGTAGTGCAATCTCAGAGTTGGTATACTTAATTTACGGGTGGGGTTGGGGGGGCAGAGTACCCCCAGGGGGTGCAGGGGAGGCTTGCCCCCCTGCATAAATGTAGGAAAGAGTGTGGTGTCAGTTTGGTGTCATTATATTTGGAGGGGCTGTTATTTTCATATGATTTGTAGTGTTCAATGATGTGATGCACATTTTAGATGTTATGAAATTTGATGTTATGGGTTTTAGATGTTTTGGTTTTAGATGTCAAGTTTCAATGTTATGATTTTAGATGTTATGGGCTTTAGATGTTTTAAAGGGGAACCATATATCTTTATAAACACACTCTATCTATACAGATATATAAGTATACATTATATAATATATGTATATATGTATATATCTATCAATTTCTCTCTCTCTCTCTATACACACATATATATATATATATATATATATATATATATATATATTTACACACACACACACACACACACACACACACACACACACACACACACACACACACACACACACACACACATTATGCATACATGTGTTTCTATATGTACATGACCAAGGACCCAAGAACCAAAATTATATTTATTACAAAAGGCATACATAGTTAATTGTGTGATAAGCACTTGTGAATGAGAAAAAAAAAACACAATGATTCTCAACTAACATTATATGATAACAGTTACTCATGGATTCTTGCAGATAAAGATGAAATAGTAATTTGCAGCCTACTGAAGCCAAGTGTTAATGCACACTAAAACTCATTGGTATAAACATATTAACAACATAAAATGTTTTTAACTGATAAGAGACATAACTGCAAACCTAATGTTAAAGAGAAGCATAATAAGGCAGTGAACCCATAATGAAACAACTTTGTATAGGTTCATAGGTTCATACTAGCTATCTGCCCAAGGGCATTTATAAGCCCTAGCCTATAGTTATGTATGTTCGCCACCCCTTTTTTTTTGTGAAAAAAAAAACTATCATTTTTTTCTTTCTGCTGTCACAGTGACACTGAAGTAATCCCTGGGTATATATCTATATCTCCCATCCATTGGTCAAGATTCTTGAACCTCTTGAACAAGGTGGTGCTCTGCCTCACATGTGATGATTTTGTTTTTTGTAGGGAGAGTCTCTGGGTGATGAATCTGATGTCCTCCAGCCTCCAACACGTTTATAACAGGCGTTTTCAAGTCCGCCTTTGTGGTGTGGTGTGGTCTAGATTTTGAGGTGAAGCATTGAGGTGAAACATGGGGCTCAAATCTGGAGATATGTCAGGCACAGGTCACCTCCTGTAGGTCCTCTCTGACTGAGCCCGTTATGAGACTTCAATCGCAAGGCATATTTTTGGTCAGACAACCCTTTTGTTTGTTTTTGAGGAACTTTTCCTTTTTGGTGAGGAACAGTTAAATATTAGAGCAACCCTTACTAATGTCCTGTTTTAAGTCTGATACAGATTGTTGTTTGCAGATTTACAATGTTAAGACATGAACACAGATTCACAGTAGCACAGATACACAGTTATATGTAGTAAGTGTAGGATTACTGTACAGTAAGTCAGTGGTCACTCAAAACAAACACTGGCTTAATTACAGATAACTGTGGAATGTGTAGTCATTAAGCATGTATAATTGTATAGCTTTACTTTGTTGCATAGAGCATCCAAGTTAATTATTGTAACACAGAAACATAATGCTTGTACTAGAAAAGCAGATATAGAATCATAGCTATGTTTGACATACACCTGATGACCAGGTGGAAGACCTCTCCATAGTAATAATGCAAATCTGATACAGTGAAAGCACAGGTAAAACAGTTATAACCCCTTTTTTATAGATACAATGTATATTGTGGAAATGTTAGGGTGTGGAACATTTCACTTATTGTAGGAATCTGCTGGATATAGGTGCTGCATTATAGCAGTTGATTTTGATCCCGCATACAAAGGTCATCATAATGTGGTAGACCTGCATGCCAGTACTGAATATCCCATCCATTCAGCAAAGCTCCCTGTCAATGCAGTTCCATACATTAGTCATGATGAAATTCCTTGGTGTACATGCATATTCACCTCAAGTTGGATGCACATGGTCAGCAGCTCAATCACCTCCTCATCAGTCCAGCTGGGCATTAAGATGTGCCTCAGCCTTCTCTCAGTTGACATCTTTCTTGATGTCATTGAAGTTAAGTTTTGAAAACACCTTCAGAAAATAGCTCACTGAAGAGCCACTAAGTTTGCAGTGGCAAAGCAATGATCTGGAAGTGTAGCAGTATCAAATTTTAAATTTGGCACAATGAAGTTGGCATCAGCCTATCAATGGACATCATATTCATACTGTACATGAACATATGCATTGGCCACAATTGGGCATTTGCACTGTACTCTGAACACTTATGTCAAACTATTGACTGATGCGCTGAGAACTCATGCAGAAAAAGATGGATGCAGTTCAGAAACACTGAGTGCTATTGAAACTCATTAGTTACATATGGTACAAATGTTTTTTTTACGTGGCATGAACAAAAGTGCTCATACCATTAGGTATAGTCACATAAATGTATTAGAAGAAGGTAAAGTTTCCATGTTTAATTTCTCCAACTGTTTTTGGTTTCTAATACCTTGATGGCAATGTACCTCATTCGTAAGTCAGAGTACAATTAGAGTTCATGAAATTAGTTTTATTTCAATCTATGATGGTAGTTCGGAGTGCTCTTCTCAGCACTCGCAAAGTGTTGAGAATTGCCTCCTTCTGTAATTCATAGAGGGTCACATGCACTAGTGGCATATTTAAGTAGGCTTGTGAATTATTTTTTACTAGTAAGCTTTCCATTAGGTGTGCTACATGTATGCCTACATTTTGGAACTGTAAATCAGGGCTTGTTTATCGTAAGACTGTCATATATTTTCTTGTGTTTACTGATGCATTTACTGTATTTTTCACCATTCCCTTGTTTTTGAATGGCAATCTGTTAGTATCTCCAACAGATTTTGATAGAAATACTGCAGATTGGTTCTCTACCATCTGCAGGTGTAAATAATGACATGTATGCTTCCTTCACTGTTCCTTTGTGGATACTGACAGATTATGTATGAAGCTGCTGGGAGTGCCCATTCAACTGTTAGAACTTATTGTAGTTTGCAGATACTAATGGATTATTACTCAGCCCACAAGGATGATATTATGCATTGTAATTTGCAGATGATGATGATGGAAAAAGCAGCATTAAATGGGGATGGTCCCACTAATATTAATTTCAAACAAACCGAAAAACTGAGCCAATATAAAAACAGGTTTCACTTTAATTCTTCTCTTCAAACAATGGTACATCAAACAGTAAGTGCTATTGTCATCCTTGACTTCTTCAGAGTGCATAATGTACTTAAAACTACAAAAACATTTTATATCATTTGAACAAGTCATGTGATCTATCAAGACACATGATTCAACGTTTTCCTTTTTAAAAAGGCAGTAAATTCTTTTCTGTCATTTAGCCCTGGTGGATGGCATGCATTCAGTTTGACCTGCCATTGATACTCTTTCCAACCCAGTTCTGATTCAGCGTCAAATTTCTCCTCATAATTTGTTACATCATCTAATATACAAGATTTAAAATCCGCTTTACATCCATTTTCTTTATAATGTTTTTCCATTGCATTTTTTTCATCCTTCATGCTGACAGCATATTTATGCTCATACACCCTTTTATACAACTCTCTTGTAGTACACCCTACATAAAAGGCTTGACATGATTGATGAATAATTCGATATACAAAAAACCTAGATTTGCAAGTATATTTTCCTTTAAAATGTATCAACAATGTTCCTATTTTAATTTCTTTGACCCCTGTTAATAAATAATCACACATATTACAATTCATACATTTAAACATTCCAGGGTTATTGCACACTAGATGCTTGTTGTTTAATTTACTCTGGAAAATATTCTTAAAACTTTTCCCCCTTTTTTGCACAAAAACTGGCTCTTCCCCTACTTTTTTCCAATTTACGCACTTTGCATAGCTTGGTGCCATTGAGGCACCCATTGCAACTCCATTGACTTGTCTATATATTTTCTGATTACATTCAAAGAAATTATAATTCAGAATTATATCTAATATTTCCATTAATAGGCTAACCATATTGCATGAAAATTTCTTAGAACTTATAAGCTCTAATCTAACCAATTCCATCCCTTTATCATTAGGGATGACTGTGCATAATGATTTAACATCCAGTGTTACCAGTATGCCATCACTCCTCACCCTTACTTCTTTCAACATATGTTTGAATTCAAAAGAATCCTTAATATATTGTAAACCAAGAAGGGAGAGTGAACAGATATGGTTCCCAGCAAGTTCCCAGCAGTTCTAACAAAGAAGTGGCTCCAGGAAGATTTGATGAAGCACTAAATGGATGGCTAGCACCTCCGGTTGATCCTAATGAAGGTTTGCATAATATACAAGTAGAAACAGCTGCCATAAGTGCTAACTATTTTGAGATGTTCAAAGAGCTAGAAAGTGATTTATTGAAGTTAAAAAGATTGCAATGGGACAATATATTCTTCGAAACCTGTTTAAAAACTCAGAGAGTACCCAAAGATTTGAGAATAACTGTTATGCCTGTTGGGAGTGACTTTTCTGTTGATTTTATCAACAAATGGGTAGCTCTAAATCAAAAAATAGGGCTACAATATGTTGAAATGTTGTCCGAGTCTAATGCAACCAAAATAAATTATTTAAACAAAAAGATTCAATCAGTCTTTTTCAAGTTAAAAGACAATTTAACTGGGGACAATTTCAATGCAAAATTCTCTCTAATTCAAGAAAAGCTAAATAGCGAGAATGACGTTTTGCACAAAAAGAAAGTCAAAAAGTTCCTAAGAGGTAAAGTGGATTATGAACCAGCTGAAGATGTAAACCAATCAGTGGCAGGGGGAGTGGATGCACCTCAGCGGCAGGAGCAGGAAATGCCAGTGAGACTGACAAACAAAACAGAAGATTTCAGAGAAACCGAGGATAATAATGTCCACAAATCAAAGCGGTTGGCACAAAGAAATCAAACTACAAGTGCAAGTGCGAATACTTCGGCCGCCAGGAAATGTGGCAATGAATTAGAAACTGTGGACAATACGGAAAAGGATTTTCCAGCAGGGCAGAACTACCAGCGGGTGAAAGCATATCATCAACATGGCAAACACAGCAGGACTTGGGCCAAAGTGACATCAGGGCCGAAAAAGACTGTGCAGTATCAAAACAACTGGAAAAAGAAAAATGCTCGGAAATAAGAGCACAAGGTACAGCTGATTCAGCATTTGTAATTGTTAATTTGTCTAATGTTGTTCTAACTAATGAGTTGTGTAATATTCTGAAAAAAGGATGGAACTTTGTTCCCTCTAAGAGGGCTAACAAATGTGAAACAATAAATGAGCTAAGGGATTATGTCAGAAAGTTAAATTTTAAGGTGATGTTTCCAAATAGGTTTAATAGTAGTAAGATGTTTAACAAACCAAGTATCTATAATTCACCATTAGTCAAAGAGTTAGAAATGTTTCAAATGATGTGTGAACAACAGATTATTGAAATGTTTGAAAATAAGCCTGCATTTAAATATGTTAATTTAAATTATGGACAAAGGCAATTGTTGAATGATTTTGTAAATGATGAAACTGTAATGGTGACAAAGGCAGATAAAGGAAATGCATTTTTTGTGTTATAAAAATGAATATATAGAACAAATGGAAAGTATGTTATCTGATGAAGAATTTTATAAAGTTACAGCCTTTAATGAAGTTAAAAAAAGTTTTTCTTTTATAGATGGTCAAATCGATGAATGGTTTCTGACAGGGCGTATAACTGAATAAATTAGAAAATATTTGCATGTAGAAGCTTCTAGAATGAGTCGTATTTTGGGCAACCAGAGATACATAAAGATTTAAATAGGCCACCAATACGACCTATTGTTGCAAGTAGTGGAGGGAAGACAGAAGCTATGGCAATTTTCGTAGATAGACATTTGCAACAAATAGTGAAAGTGTGTTCATCATATATTAAGGATTCTTTTGAATTCAAAGATATGTTGAAAGAAATAAGGGTGAGGAGTGATGATATACTGGTAACATTGGATGTTAAATCATTATACACAGTCATCCCTAATGATGAAGGGATGGAAGTGGTTAGATTAGAGCTTATAAGTTCTAAGAAATTTTTATCTAATATGGTTAGCCTATTTATGGAAATATTAGATATTATTCTGAATTATATTATGAGGAGACATTTGACGCTGAATCAGAACTGGAGTGGAAAGAGTATCAATGGCAGGTAAAATTTAATGCATGCCATCCACCAGGGCTAAATGACAGAAAAGAGTTTACTGCCTTTTTAAAAAGGAAAAAGTTGAATCATGTGTCTTGATAGATCACATGACTTGTTCAAATGATATAAAATGTTTTTGTAGTTTTAAGTACATTATGCACTCTGAAGAAGTCAAGGATGACAATAGCACTTACTGTTTGATGTACCATTGTTTGAAGAGAAGAATTAAAGTGGAACCTGTTTTTCTATTGGCTCAGTTTTTCGGTTTGTTTGAAATTTTTATTGTTTTTCCGATTCAGTATATATATATATATATATATATATATATATATATATATATATATATATTTTTTTTTTTTTTTTTTGAGTCCACTTATATTAATGTTGAGCTGATATTTCTCGGATGTGACAGTCTCTATTTCCCTACTCTGGTCACAGATACTTATAAACTTACTGAGGTATTTCCTCAGTTGTGTTTTTTGTGATTCTTTGGAGTGTTCAGCAAATATATGCCTTTTGCATTGATGTGTTACTGATTTACCAGCTGTACTCTGTACTCAGGTTAATAGAATGAAATTGATCTATTTTTTTGTTAGTTTATCATGCCTGGTGTTGGTAGTCTGGCAGACAGGATACTACACAGTGCAGGTGAATATGTAGGTGTTATGTACTCTGTAGGTATAGCATACCTGACATGGTACTGTAGTAGTAATGTTGACTGTACTGTAATGCCAGTATTCCTATAGACACAGGTTGAAACACTCATTGTCTCTGAATGTAGATATCTTCAGATGTGTATTGCCATGTGTATCTCTCTTACTGTGTATGTGGCATCTACTGGATTACTTTTGTCATTGTTAATACATATGTTGCACTGATTTACTCTCATGAGTAAGTAGTACAGAATAATGTATTAGTCCATAGTACATTTATTATATTTGCATGTGTTGTGCTGCAATGGCCTAGCATGTAATATGTTGAGCATTACTGGAGTAACTGTCAATAGGTGTAATGCAGGTCTGTATCCTGATATGCATATGTATGTTTATTGCAAACGAGTAACAGAAGAAAGAAGGATATAGCATACTGAAGGACTTCTGGCTGCATGGCAGGAACCTACTTGGATGGAAGGACAATACATTATGGAGGAAAAGGGTGTGCCATAACATCACAAACCTGATGAATGCTGTGGGTGGTCACAACAGCTCACAGGATGCAAGTTGTTGCCAGTCTTCCTACATGGTCTTCCACTTGGCTAGCAGAGTACACTGCTATAAGAAGAAAAGAGATGCCACAGATAAAAAAAACTCATTTACCTCCCTCTAATGAGATAACCTTATTCTTGGTGGCACATCTTATTTATTTATTTATTTATTTATTTATTTATTTATTTATTTATTTATTTCCAGTTTGATGACTGGGGAGGACCACTGGGCTCAAAGAGCCCATTTTCAGTGGAGGCCCGGGGAGAAAATCTCCAATAATACATAGTACAAACTCCATAATATGAAGTACAATACATAGTGGAAACAAAAACAAACTAAGCAAATTTTACATTCAAAATAGCAAAAACTAAACAAAAGTTAAACAGTAGCTTGGAGAAGGATGAAAGCATATTTATATGTTTAGTGGTTGAGAACAGTAGTACAAGGTTAAATTAATACAGAGGTTTAAATCATCTGAGAATGATATAGAAGTAACATTAGCATGGATGAGTTCTTTTTGCATGAATATTAGCATGAGTTAAATTAATACAGAGGTTTAAATCCTCTGAGAGTGGTATAGAGGTAGCATTAGCATGAAGCCAGTACATAGTGTTAATCGATAGTGTGTAAGGAAGAACAAATTTTGTGTGTTATAAAGTATTTATGTATTAAGCAGGTTAGGTAGGTGGAGTGCAACTGCATTTCCATTTTTGAGAGAGGTAAGAATGCAGCTGGGTTTTGAAGTGTTCAGAGTTCTCAAAAATTCTTAGAGATGGAGGGAGAGAATTCCATTTTTTGATGCCAGAAAAGGATAGGAGAAGCTGACCAGCGGGATGGTTTGGTTTATAAACAGAGATTAGATTTTGGTGTGTAAATCTTAGAGTTTTGTTTGGGGTGTATAATGTTAAGATGCTTGTTAGTGATGGGCATATAGTTGGTTTTAAAATAAGCTTGTGAGTGGTGATGAGTTGAAGGTAGTCAAGGTAGTTTTAGTGTTCTAGCCATTGCAGCTGGTGGAGAGGTTTAAAGTGGTGATTGGAGTATTTGGAAGTGGTGGCGAACTTTGAGATTTTATTGCAATAGGATTCTAGTATAGAAGAGATGGAGGAAGATAGGTTGGTTAGTAGGGCAGCACCATACATTAGTGAAAGTAGTAAGAAGGTAGTGGCGAGGGTCTGTCTTGCTGAGGGGGAGAGGATGTGGGAGTTTCTGTACTGCGTGCCAAGTTTCTGATGGGTTTTCTTTATATCTAGCTGAATATGGGTATCACATTTTAGGTGTTCATCAGTAGTAACTCCAAGAAGCTTAGCAAAAGGAACAACTTCTATAGTGGAGATGGCAAGGCTTGTAATCTTGAAAGAGGTTATGTCTAGACGGATAGATTTTGAGGGAGAGAATAGAAGGATCTTTGATTTATTGGTATTCAAAGAGAGGTGATTTTGGAGCATCCAGGTCTCAGTAGTTGAAAAGGCAGTTTGAGTTTTTGTCTGGAGCTCAGGGAGGTTTGATGCAGAGCAAACTAAAGTTGAGTCATCTTCATATTGTACTAACTTAGTGTTAGGAATAGCTGCATGGAAATCATTAATGAAGATATTGAAGGGCTTAGGGCCAAGAATGGATCCCTGGGGCACCCCGGTTGGGGTGGGAAGGAAGGCTGAGGTGACAGCTGCTGAACCAGGTAATGGTGTTTTGTGAGAGGTTAAGATTGGAAAGGTGGTGAAGAAGGTGGGTATGGGAGACTGTGTTGAAAGCCTTGGACAGATCAAGGAGGACTGTGGATACAAGTTCTCCGGAGTCATGGGCATGGTTTACGATGTCTAGAAAAGAAAGAAGAGCTGTTATTGTGCTATTGCCAGGATGGAACCCATGTTGTGTTGGGGTGAGTAGTTGGTTATGTGTAATGAATGGCATGAGCTGGAGGTGGGTGCATTTCTCAAGAATTTTTGAAATAGGGGAGAGAATCACTATGGGTCAGAAGTTGGAGATATTATTATTTTTGCCTCCTTTATGGAGGGGTAAGATAAAGGCTGCACACCACAGTTTGGGGACATATTATTCTTGTATGGATCTGTTGGTGAGTATGCTAATGGGGATGGTGATGCTGTCTGCTGCAATTCTTGAAAAGAGTGAGGGGATATTGTCAGGGGCATTGGAGCAAGGCATAAGCTTAGAGAGGTTTTTTTATATATGAGGTGGGGATGGGTTTCAGGAGGAATATGGGAGGTGAGTTTGGGGTGAAAGGTTGGGCAGAGGGTTTGATTTGGGGGGAGGTGTTGTTTGGGAATTGTTAGAAAAATATGTATTAGTAATATGCATGCTTAGTGCATTTGAGGTTTAAAAGGGTTAATACATTTATTCTGTTCACACTGCATGAATCTGCACAGCTACTCAGGATCTGCTTATGCCATGGAAATTCAGAAGAGCATTTGATTTCAAAATAATAAGAAGTGTTTCATTTCTACTAGTGTCATGAAACTTAACAAAGTTATTGATTTTCTGCTTATGCCATGAGAAAATACACAGCTGCTGAAGCTTGATAATGAAAACAAGGCTGCTTGAAAGTATAAACCAACCGTCAGCATTACTTGTACCTAAGCTAAAAATGTACCTTGAATCTAGGCAAATGTGTAACACATATATATTAGGAACTTTAGAACTGCAAGAAAGAAAGATTGTGACATTTTCTGTAGAGTAATACAGAAAGCTGTGTCTAACCACGCCAACAAATATAGAATAGTATCATTTCATAGAACTGTATAAAACATACATACCACTACTAGGTAAATCAGACAAATCATTCTGCCTGCATGCTTTGTCTCCTTGCTGCAAGTTAATAAAGGGTGCCATACTTGAACCTTACGTGAATTGGTCTTTGAAGTTTTTTCCTTTGACAGGAATGTTTTAGTGAGTTCTGCTATAGAGTTAGTAAAGAAGAGATGAACAGAGTAGCTTTCTCTTGGTCAGATTTACTTGTGTCAGGGCAAGGGTTATTTTTGGTGCCTGGGTTGAGAAGTGAGTTGATGAATTTCCAGAATTGTTTGGAGTTAGAGGAGTGGTTAGACTGGAGTTTTATATAGTATGCTTTATCACTAGCCAGGAGAGATGCATTCCAGCAGGAAGGATAGAAGCTGGTGTGCAGACATGCTATAGTATGTATAGTGGTCCAGTACATATAAGCACAAAATGCGATACTTTTATGGCCTCACAATCCAACATATTTTATTTATTTTTATTTATTTATTTTACATTTGTTAACCAGGTAGAATCCAGCTGGGCAAGTAGTCCATTTTCAGGGAAGACCTGGGGAGATAAGTTCCATAACAATAGTACAAAAAAGATTACAACAATTTTTAAAAGATTTACAAACAATATACAAAAAAGTTTGACAGTTGCCAACAATCACAATTTACAAAAAGGTGAATATAAAACAGAAAACATTACATTTCTTAAGCCTTATTACAGACAGTAATATGAAACTCATTAGATATATAACTAAAAACCATTGTGACATTTTCATTTGGTAGAAGTAAGACAAGAAGATAGCAGAATAGAAAGCATTTGATCGAAGGCATAAGAAACTAGCCAGGAGTATTACAGGAGCATAGCCATTGTTGAGTAAGGTATTCCTTTAGGAGTTTTTTGAAGCTATGACAATTTGTGTTTTTTAAGATACTCTGGGGTAATAGGTTCCACAGTTTGGTCGCTCTGAAGGAAAAGAGAGAGCCACCAAAGTAACTATGGGACTTTGTAACATTGAGTAGAAGTTTATCAGATGATCTAAGGGTCCTTGTTTATTTGGTCCATGATGATGCATTCTTTGCATATCAGACTCATCAGGCTAATGGGGCGATAGTTCTAGGGTCTGTAGTTGCTCCTCCTTTGTGGAGAAAGATGACTGTAGCAGTGCCCAATTTGGTAGGGACAAAGCCTTATGTGAAGCTTTGATTGAACAGGGCACACAGGGGAGGTACCAGTTCACTCTGTAGTTCATGTAGAACATAGCCAGGGATATTGTCAGGTCCCAGAGAAGCTGTATTCTTGGCATGGACAGTGTTGTTGTAACCTGTGCAGCAGTAATACTGGTTGACTGACACTCTACTGATATTGTGATTGGTCCTTTGAGGGGAGAGGGGTAATGTTGTCACTGAATCTGTCAGCCACTATATTGGCAATATTTGTTTGCTTGGTATAGTAGGTACCATTGTGCAATAGCTCAGAGCAAATCTGGGTATTGCCATGGAGATTCTTTATATAACTATAGAAGGCCTTGTGGTTGTCTTTACTATCTGCTGCAATTCTGTTTTCATAGCTAGCTTTAGAGGATTTGATTAATGATCTCATCTTTTTGTTAAAGCTGATAAGGGAGTTTTTCCAGTCTTGGGACTTCAACTTATTCAGCATCAGTTTTTTCCTTCTGTTATAAAGTTTGTTTCTGGCAGGCGACCACCAGATTGGCTTCCTTTTTTTGGAGGAGAGTGTCTTGGTTCTATTGGGTATGGCGAGATCCATGCATTTGTGTATGTGTTTGTACAGTGCATTGGTGTATTATTCGGCAGTCAAAGGTTTATAGTTTCCTAGGCTGGTACTAGGCTATCAGCCCTAGGGCCTATACAAGCCTAGCCATAACCTTTCCCTTTCTTCCTCTTCTATTTACTTTTACTTCTGGACCCCTAGCAGAGCTGGCTTGATGATCCCTGGGACTGGGTTCTCCCCTCCAATCATCCAATCGTCAAGGGAGGAGGGTTGAGGACCAAAGAGGACACTCTGCTTGACTGCTATGGGCAATCTATTCCAGAGTCTAGGAGTCTGGTGTTTAGCATGTTTGTGTTTTTTGTTTATTGTGATGACAGGTTTAGGCTCTGAGGATATGGCTTTGAGGGGATTGGGATTTTTACTCTGGGCATGTCCAACAGCTGTATTATGTTAAGCAGCCTTGTGCTCTGAGCATGATTGCCTCCTAGTAGTAGATAGAAGTTTTTTTAGGCAGTCAGTCAGTTTTTTAAGGCTGCTTTAGGCCTGTGATTTAGGCCTGTGATTCTTTGGTATTTCAGTTGTTGCAGATGTCTGAGAGATGCATATGAAGCGGGGCAAGATTTCTATAATGGGTCTAATGAGGGATGAAATGGAGTACATGATGAGTATGACTTCACTGACAATGACCTCCTTGAAGGTTATCGAAGTGTGGATGTGTGATTGTGTGGAAGGTGAGACCACTGTGTCCCACCTGTGTCACTAAGTCTCTTATCAAACTTTTGGTGTTGCCACCTATATGGTAATTATGGATTATGTGTTTTTTTGGTTACATTGTTTTTACCCTTCAGATAACTATACCATTCTTGAGCTTCGTAAGGCTCCCATGGCATCTGTTTCTGTCATCTGTTTTGTAGAGTATCAACATCATTTGGGTAACATCATTTGGGCTTTCAGATCAGCCTTAGTTTTTGCAGTTTTGTATCACAGAGCCAAAGTAGTTAAGCTTGTTGCTGTAGTAGAGAGAGAACAAGAGAGGGTAAGAGAGAACCCTGAGGTGCTCCCACTTGTCCTTGTCTGGGCTGGATTTGGTGGAGCTACTTTGGAAGCCAGTGTGGAGTGTAAGCTTAAGCAGTTAGCCAGGGGAGGCAGATTAATGCCCAGAGTGAGGTAAGTTTATCTATGATGCCCAAGTGGGGGATGGTGTTTAGGTCCAGGCAAGGTCTAGATAGGCTGTGTGGACACCTTACCCTTACCCCATGGCTCTGAGAGATGACCTCCCTTTCCCAAGTCAATGGTGAGACAAGATTCCAGAGTGCAGATCCGGTGTCAGGTGAACCCAAACCAGGTGAAGGTTGCCAATGTCCAAGTTCTTGTGTTTTGTTTTTTTATATGTTGCGGATTATGCAGATAATGGTGATGCAGATGGATGGGATGAGGATGGATGGATCAGGCTTGTGGAGGTGGATCCCCTGGGATAACTGGGACTGTAGCTGTAATGCGGGTAAACCTGAAAGGAGGCTATGATTAAAACATGATGAGATGGAGTTTGGAGTGAGGTGATGGTTCATGTAGTTAGCATGTAGTCTGTAGGGGGGATGTCTGGTCCCATCATGGATGCTGTATTCTTAGCGGATGAGAGTGCTTTAGTTATATGTGTGGTTTTTGGCAATTCCGGCATTGAGATGGGGCATTGAGATAGAGAGGGGGGGGGTGAGAGGGGTGAAGTCTCTGTTAGGATACTCCAGGATATTGACAATATCCTTGTTATGTGTATATTTAATTTAGCTCTGATTTGTTCCTCATTGATTTGGTTATTTCATGATGTTTTATAAGAATGCCAGAAGTTTGTCTTGTTGTGTTGTTTTTTTTTATTTTTTTTTTTTTTTTTTGGCCTTTTTTATTTGGATCATGTAACTATTCTCCATTTTCATGGGTGCTGTGAAGTTAGCCACCTCTGTTTCTAGGAGCCCAAAGTTAGCTTTAGAGAAGTTTTTCATGGTGGTTACCTTTGTGGGGTGGGGGGAGGGTTGTAGATCTCCAAGGTGATTAATTTTTGTTCAGATCTAACCAGGGAGGAGTTTACTATTGGTGTAGCGCAATGTCCGCCCATGATAGTAATGACCAGGAAGTTGCTACCTCTAGTGTGGGTAAGAATGAGCTGGTCCAGGGCATTGAAATTAATGAATTCCAGGAAATGTTGGGCAAGTGTATTGGTACATGAGTAGTTTTCCCAGTTAATGGACAGATAGTTAAAATCACCCAGTATAAGAGTGTTAGGTTGGACCCTAATATTCTTCAGGGTGCTTACGAACATGGAGTGTGAGTCTTGGGACATGGTTGGGGACCTATAACAGGCTACAACCTGAATTTCTGTCTTACCCAATGTTAGCTGCACCTGAAGTATCTCAGATGCATTATGTTGGGCTACCTGTCTGGAGGTGTGCACATCCTTTATGAATATGGAAACACTACCATCTTTGGAGTTTCAGTCCAAGTGCTGGGGCCAAAAGGTGTGGAATGAGTTATAGCCTGGTAGTGTAGGGGTGTTTTCTGCTGCCTTGAGCCAGGTCTCTGTTACAGCACAAATGTTAATGTTCTCCATTTTAAGGAGTGCTTTGAGCGAGTGCATTTTGAGATTTAGACTTCTAGCATTGAGCAGCATGACCCTCAGATCGCATTTGTTTGTAGCTGTTACAGTTGTAATTTAGTGTTTGGAGCACCATCTAAGAAAGGCACTATAGGGTTAGCAAGAGCCTTGGCCAGTATCTGGAAGTCCAGGGGGGACAGATGCAGACCATCGCTGGCAAAGCATCAAGGTCTGTCAATCATGTCATCCCAGGCAGACAGATACTGGATCCCCTTGGAATGACACCAGAAACTTAGCCAATTGTTGAAATCAATCATTTTCTGCTTGTACTGTGGTGTCATTCTGGTGATGGCAGGATCCTGCTCAAGGCTAGGGTCATACCCACCTGGGTTACATAATCCGAGAGCATCTCCATGTCTCTTTTCATATTGACCAGGTAGGTATGTCTCAGGTCATTCACACTCACATATACAATGACAGAGTCATATTTGAAACTGTTGTTTACAGATCTGAGTGCATGTGTTATGTAGCAGATCCTGGTGCCTGACATTCAGATGACTGTTACTTTCTCCTTATTCAACCAAGTGAGTGGGACATCAGTGTGCCTCACTATTGAGTCACCTATGACTAGTGTATTGGGCATGCTGATTGGCCTTAGGGGCTTTGGTTGAGTGGCACACTGTTTAGAATAGTTATGTGTTTCATGATTAGTGTTGTGTTGTGGTGGTCAAGTGCATTTCTGCCTTGGAGGTATCTGCTGTTTGGGTAGATTTTTATTGAGGGCCTCCACAAAGGTGGGTGTGAAGTTTGTGTTTTTATGTTAAGGCAGTGCTGGTGTGTGTTCTGGAGGGCTATGTGTTCCATGTGGTGTGGTGCAAGTGTTGACCTTCTCCTCTTGACCAGCTATTCTGGTCTTGCCTGGAGAGTGTGTGGCTTCTAATTTGGATATATAAGTGCATCTCTCACAAGTCTGAATGTTGGGAGCTAAGAGGAGAGGGTTGTCAGTGTAAATGAAGCAGTTGATACATTGTTTCAGGATGCCCAAATTCATCAGGTTAATAGGAGAAAGCACAGGTAACTGACCTTTACACATGCCTGGAGGAGTGGGCATTAACTATAAGTACTAGATCTATTTCCTTGTAGAATGTTTATGGCTGGTAGCACTTGTGTGTGCTACAATAATTGCTACAAGAAGTCTGGTAAAGTGGTAGACTAATAAGCTAGTAAAAGTGCAGGAGAGGAGACAACTAGCAGATCTAAGGGAAAAATTGAAGAGCAGATTTTGGCACTACTCAGAAGCTTACAAACAGTCCTGAATACAGCAAATGTGCATCTGGACTAGTCTAGTTACAGGAAAGGTGGGAAACAAGCACAAACATGGGCTTTTAAACTAGAAAGTTGAAAGAGATGGAAAAACTGCCCAAACGGCCAATAAACTACAATTTATGGGCCAGAAAACCATGCCACTCCACTTGTGGAAGATAGGCTATCTAGTGCTTACCACTCCCACTGATAAGTTAGAAGACTTTCCTGCAACACAGAAAGGCTTGGGGATCAGATGCTTACATACAGTCCTAAGAAGAACAAAGGTGGGCTTTTAAACCAGAAAGTTGAAAGAGATGGAAAAGAAACTGCTCAAATAGCCAATAAGCCAAAATTTCTGGGCCAGAAACCTCTTCTCTTGTGGTAGATAGACTAGCTAGTGCTTACAACACCCACTGATAAGCTAGAAGGCTTCCCTACAACAGAGAGAGGCTTGGGTGGTTCAGAAGCTTACAAACAGTCCTGAATACAGCAGATATGAATCTGGACTAGACTCATTACAGGA
This sequence comes from Protopterus annectens, assembly GCF_019279795.1. Classification (NCBI taxonomy): domain Eukaryota; kingdom Metazoa; phylum Chordata; order Ceratodontiformes; family Protopteridae; genus Protopterus; species Protopterus annectens. Next base: position 592,859,950 of record NC_056735.1, on the reverse strand, counting down.
AAGGTGGGAAAGAAGAATAAAGGTGGGCTTTTAAACCAGAAAGTTGAAAGAGATGGAAAAACTGCCCAAACAGCCAATAAACTACAATTTATGTGCCAAAAAATACTCATCTTGTGGTAGATATGCTACCTAGGGCTTATCACTCCCAATGATAAGCTAGAAGGCTTCCCTCCAACAAGGAAAGGCTTGGGGGGCTCAGAAGCTTTCAAACAGTCCTGGATACAGCAAATCTGTATCTGGACTACAAAAAAAAAAAGCTTAGATTTATTTTTTACAGAAAAGCAGCTAAAGCAACACTAAAAACAATTCAAGTGCAGTGCAAGCTAGCACACTTGAGTGTGTAGCATTATTAAAGCAAATACAGTTTAAATAAATGCAATTTATTCAAAATGTATTCTGAACTGAATTCAATTGTTGTTTTATTCAACTCTGAAAAGTTAAAAAGTGCCAAAAAATATACTTATCAGCTGAGAAGCACACTCAGTCAGAACACAAGGAGATTCTAGCAGTTTTTTTTTTAGTAAAGTGGAAAGGGAGAAAAGAAGAGCAGAAGATAATTCAAGGTTAAGAACCTAAGTGGGTTGGCCTGCTCAGATATTCTCTATGTATTAGGTGGAATGAGATAATGACACTGCAAAGCCACCAACTATAACAACACCACAGGAATAGGGTAGGGGGAAGGTAGAAAACCAGTTTCAGAACATATCAGGAAACAGAAAACAATGCCAAATAAATATATAAATAATTCAGTCAAGCAAAAATTAAGACAGTGCTGACCTCTGAAAAGTTAAAAAGTGCCAAAAAATATACTTATCAGCAATATTTGTAGACTGCTGTTTGAGAAGCACTTTTTAGTCAGAACACAAGGAGATTCTAGAAATGTTATGCAGGAATTTGCAAACAGGGACTATTTTTTATGTTAGCAAGTCTTGAAACAATCAGATAACACAAAAGCTGTTAGACCAGTTTTACCAGCTTTAAGAATACCACAGGAATAGGGGGAACCATTTTCAGAACAGATCAGAAAACAGAAAACAATGCCAGCAAATATATAAATAATTCAGTCAAGCAAAAATTAAGACTTCATTCAAGTCTGTCATACATACATTATTGTGATGCGCACACACACACACACACACACACACACACACACACCTGAGATTTTAGGACAAATGATTTCCTATTATTTTATGTAATAGTTAGCATAAACAGTTTATCCTGTATCTACCTAAATGTTAATGTTAAGAAAACAGAATAAAAGCACTAAAATGCTAGAAGATAACACACACACCCACACACACACACACACACACACACACACACACACACACACACACACACACACACACACACACACACACACACACACACTCAGTATACCCATGCAGACTTGAATTCTGGCCCCTATTTTTGTAACATGCATAACATCAGTGCTATACACATACAGTATTGCTTGTAGTTGGCAGTTTGCATGGCCTACAGCACTCCCTTTACAATTATTTGTCTATACCCATCCACATGTATTAAATTATTTTGTGCACATAAGAGTATCAACAGCTTTATATCTCATCTTAGTATGGTATGCTCGATGTTCTTTATGGACAACTTCCACATATGCTACTGTAGCTGCTCGCTGTGATGCTGTCACGGGGCACTAGTGGGTAAATATCATATGTGTATGTGTGACTCAAAGTTCTGAGACACATGATATTCTCACTTTTCTGTCCTCCTAATCATGCTTGACAGCTCTGAGAGCTCCATGTCAGACATCTGGAGTTCTTCCGGTAGATCACCCACACCTGGAGCTGATAAGCTACTATGTTTAGATGTGATCATATTGTGCAATATGGCACACACACTCTGATCATTTATTTAGCCTTTTCTAGTGTGTAGTTCAGGACACCACCTGATGGGTCTAGACATCGAAATTGTGATTTCAGCACGACAAATATTTAATCAATGAGGCTTTGTCCTGCAGAGTGCACTCTGCTAAATGCATCCATAGCAAGTGTAGATTGGGCTGTAATTAATATCATCAGTCTAGGTTCCAGTGGATAACAGTATAACAGTGGTATACGGACAGTTACACACATTGTTTTATGGTACCATGTCTTAGTTCAGAGTGCATTACTGCTGTGTAGTTACACCTACGAATATGTGCCTCTCAGGAATGTCACCCCCTTGAAAAGTTGACTGAAGATCACTTTTAGGTCATACAGCACATTACGGAAACTGCCAGGATGTGTTGCCATCAAATTAATAATGAGTCAGTCTGTAGAGCACACTACCTGACAACTAAGAGTTGTCCACCCTTTTCTGTTGATGTAACATAATGCATTGTCTGATGCTGGTGGTTTTTATTAGTGTGTGAGTATAGCCTAATGCATGGAAGACTCAAGAAAAGTTGGCAATGGCATAGAACTATTTGATGGCAGCCCATTGCTCCCTGGATGTTTGTGGGAAGTGGATGAATGAATCCATCTTGTGGCATATAACTTACTGACAGGATCTGCTCTAGTATGCGACTTGCAACTGTCTGGAACACCCACACAGCATTGCCAGTATACCTCCTGGAATGACACAGAGGCTAGTATTCCCAGGCTCAAGCACATCTTTGTTTCTCCCAGGATTGGGTTACCCTGCAAACTGCATCAGGAAATGTGGGGTGCACACATCCTTCACACAGTCTGCACTGGCTCTCTGTTTAATCTATATATATCAATTAATTTGGTGAGACAGCTGGCTTAACTGGAGCTTGGCTTGACACTGTGTTGGCTGTCTCCTAGAACAAATTTACAGATCATCCTCCAGTATAGCTTGTAGAACCCTGGCTTGCTGAAATGCATTAATTGTAGCTTGCATTGTATTTTTAGCTTTTTATTTGCAGAATTTGTAGGCGTATTTGAAATTTGGCCAGAAATCATTTAATATGTATACTTGCTCTTATTGCTTGCAGTGAGTGTTTTCATGAAAATGCTGGTGTACTAGTCTGCTGCATTTTATTATCATTTGGTATATTTGTTGTGTTTTGGAATCTGGCATGCATGTGTGGAGTCCAGACTTGCATGGTGCTGAATAAATTTGTACTTGTGCTTTTCTTCTGGAATCACAACTCCAATTAGTTTGCTTAAGTCTTCTTTCTGTACACTCAGCTGTTCTCAACTTTTTTTTGGAATCTGGCCCAAGATGTTTACAAAAGAGATGACACCTGGTCCTTAAGTGTCAACCTGCCATTAAAAATCACAAGTTTTTCACTGTCTACACACAAGCAATCTTAACACCATCACAAATCACAACAGGATTATTGGTTGTACAATTAAAGTCCCTTGAAGTGGCAGGACTAGCCATAACAATTGTGGTGATTGTGCTGATGTTTTGGGAGATTCAAGTCATCCAATTCAAGATTGATTCCAGAGTCTCACATAATGAATCCACAATAGTCAATAGTCAATATATTGTGAGGGAAAGAGAAGTAAAGCTGAGTATCATCAGCACAGAAAGGATTCTGAAAATGTCCTCTGAGGAATGAGCTTATCTAAAGGTTCTATATACATAGACAACAACAACAACAAAGGGCTCTCTATGGAACACTTTGGCATTCCAGATGTACCAGGATAGACTGAAGCTGACTACATATCTGAAACAATCTGCTGGATGCATAGCATCATAGGATCATAGGAGGTTGCTATGCTATTGGCCCTGAGGCCTTACAAGCCTAGTCAAGAATTTAGCCATGTTCCAATAAGTCAGCACCCTATGTCACTGTCCAGCAGGGACATAGGTGGAATCCCAGGGGTGTATTTTCTGTTCCCCTCCAGTTATCCAGGTTGTGTTTATGAAGCATCTTTCCATATTACAGGCAAAACATTTAAGGACAGTATCCATAAAACTATAGCAGGTTCACTTATGACCAAGAAGAATACTGTGATATACAAACATCAAATGCTGAAGAGAAATCAAGGAAGGTCTCACAAATGTTTTCTGCTATAATTCTTGCATTTTCTCATGTAGTATCCTGTTTATGAAGCACAAACTTGTATCCTATTTGTGTTGACATACAGAGACAGAAACATCAGCATTTGCTACTAAACAGGCTCTGAAAGTAGAAAAAGCTTCCAGCAACCACGACCTGTCAATGCATATTGAATGGCATCTGATACTGGTGTGGTGGTGTCAGCTGATAAGCACAAAGCCACTGTCTCAGTCATTACATGTGGAACTGTAAAAGGTATTCCCTTACAAGCCAGCTCAGTATATACACTCAGAAAACAGTCCCTAGAGTTTATCTTACACCATGTTGTCAATGCCACATGGACATGGCAAAATATTTTGATTCCTCAGACAATGGTGGCCTATCCTGCAATAACAAAAATGCCCCTTTTCACCTTGCACAACAGAAAACTACCTTTTTTCTTTTTCTTTCATGAACTGTACAATTTCTGAATACAACTCACTGTGGAAGCATCCAGTATTCTTACTTGAAATAATGAAACAGTCATTGTCACAGTTCTTTTAAAATAAAGCGTATTGCCAATCACTACCTCTTATAGATTACCTGTCCATCCTACGAAAATCCCATCATCTGCATTGTTTTTACTCTTACTTATCAGCAAAGGCTATACCACCAGAGACAGTGAATTAAGGATTATAAGTCATTTTTACAAAATTTGTCATTTATTGTTATTAAAAGACATTTAAATTAGTCAGCATAATTTGACCATATTTTAATATTTGTATTCAAAATTTTGAACATGACTTTGAAAGTGAACTTTAGGAGCAGAGCTGTAAAAAGTAACTTGAACATTTTGTAAAATAAGTATAAAGAAAATATTGGCCACTATCAATGAAACTACAGAATGGTCTAATGTGCATTTAATTTGGAGAACATTCAGTCACACCTGCAAGCTTTTATATTATGACTTGTAACTTACATCATAGTACTGTGAGTCCACTATGTCATCATGCAGCTATTTTACTAAAAGGGGCAGTGATCATACTCATGTACCTTGAAACAGCTCTGTCCAGTGACATTAGAAAATATAATGAAATGAGCCTAACTTAAATATGCTTTGATCTGTCTTTAAGGAACTCACAGAAGTCAGACATATGTGCATGTATTCATTGCAATAAACATTTGGTTACAGCTTTCTTATTTTTAGTGTTTTGAAGTTTTCCTCATAACAAAGTGTTATATTCTAGCCTCTGCATAAATGTAATACCATTCCCTTTACAGAAACAGTAGGGATGACTTGTTATACTCTAGAAAGGTGGTGCAGTATAAAAGAGGATGTGTTTGGTGTGCAGTTGTGTAGTAACCCTGCACAGTTCATAGCATACATACCTAAGACAGCAGTGCTAAAGATTTTGAGGAATACCTTTGATAATCTCTGTTGTTACAAGGTTGCATTCACTGTTATGAGTGACTCTGTGCAGTATTACATTGCATTAAATTGCATTTTGTGTATTATGGCCAAAGGAAATAATTAATGTGACAATCTTTCATTATTTGGTGTCTATCTTGTAGTGCTTTTGCCTACTCTCTCTCTCTCTCTCTCTCTCTCTCTCTTTCAACCCTTCCAGGTGCCTTTAAGTTGGCATCTTTACATAACTCTGAAGTACTCTAGACATCTACATCATGCCATATGTCTTTTCTGACCTCTACTTAGAATGGGTCCTGTTCTTCTAACTTGTGGTCATAACCATTCCTCTGCATCCCTTATATCCTAATGGTAGGTTTCCTAGGGATTCCTTTCAGCAGTCTGAAGTCCCTGCTCATGAAGATCTCAAAAACTGCACAGAGTAGTTAGGATATCATCTGACTAAACAAGACTGAATGAAAATATTGCATTTTTTGGTTCTGGAGTCTGTCCACAAAGGATAAACCCAGCATTTTGTCTGATGCTGCCATGACACTCTCACTTTGCTTCTTGTGGTCCAGTTCAGGTGTGATAGACACCCTTAATCCATTTTATCCTCTACCATCATTAGTTTCACTTCCCACAGCTGATAGTTTGCACAACTGTTGTGATTGAATGCAGCACTTTGCATTTATCTCCACTAGTGCTGCACAAATATATGTGTCATCTGGAAGAAGGATATTATTGCTTTCTTCTCTTTATATGTCCAACACACTGAACAGTATTTGATCCATGGCTAGCTCATGATATACCTTCCCCTATTCCTTACTCTTTGTCTCACCTCAGCTCTTTCAGTCTGACCATATGACCACACTAGATCCCAGTTCATCAGATTCAATCCATTTGGTGACTGTGACTGTTATCTAACTCCCTGTACAAGACCGAATCATCAAATATTCTTGAAGTGCAGAAAGACCATGCAGATCAGAGTGTAAAGTGTGTGTGCTTGTATATTTAAGAAGCATATGAGACTGTACGTGTGCATATAAAACCCGTAGACAAGTGCCATTTTGAAGAAGCAGCTAAGGAGTGAGCATGCATGATCATAGTCATTAATTGTATATAAGATACTTAAGTTACAGTCTATAGTCAACAATAGTAATGTGCTTGTATATAATAAAGCTGTTTAAACAGAACCCATGGTGATTCATTTATTCATGTCCTAACATGAAAGTGGCATGGTATCAGAACTGGGATGGAAGAGAGAAGAATATTTCGAGCCATGAGATGTAAAGATGACAGGGACGGTAAAACCGAGAGAAAAGAGCACAAACATAGCCCGAAAAAGTAAAAGGTAATGAGAAATAAAATAAATTATTTACTCAATGCGAAAGACAATAAAGGTGCATTACAAGGGCACAAACCGCATTATCAGGCAAGCAGAAAGTATGAAAAGTTTGTTAACTAAAGAAATGTTTAAGATAAAAGTATTTAATGAAACGATTAACTGTAAAGCAAAATGAGTGTGTTTAAAGCAGAAAACGAGTATGTTTAAAGCAAAACAAGTGTGTTTGAAACAAAGTTGGATATGTTTAGAGTAAAACGATCACAAGAAAGGTAAGTTGAGCATGAAAAGGGCTTAAAGAAACAAAACAATTACAATAAGAAAAGAAAAGGACACATTAAGCAAAATAAAGCAAGATGACTGCATGTGTTTGGACAAAGTGCCGTATTTGGGCATTACTATGGATTTGTATGGTAACTAAACTTATTTGAAGTATCTCAGAGTGTGTAAAAGTGTTTACAGTGTGTGCTTATTACTGTGTATGTATTTCGAAGAGTTCATTGTGTGCAAAGTGCAACTATTTCATGCAATCCAGTTAAATATAATCCACAAATAAGGGATGCAAGATGGTTACCCCTGCAGCATTCGGTACATAGCAAGCACAGTGTCATGACAAATTGTCTTATGTAAACAAAACTGTGGAATAAGTAAGTTATATGTTGTATTAGGAGCTTTTCTCCCTGGGCTTCTACTGAAAAAGGACCTGTGTCCAGTCAGACTTTTCTGGTAAACAAATATGAAATAAAATAATAAAATTTCAAAAAAGTTCTTGTGCTGTATCTGTTTACAAAATGCCACCATTACAGAGTGCTTCTTGTGCTATAAAGACTTGCCTAGCAAGGTACTGCCATTTTGGGGAAATTCCAGTGTGCTGCATGCAGTTACTTTGAAAGTTATTGAGTTTTGGGCAACAGATGTTTAATTTATTTGCATTGGGCAGTTGCTTGACATGTTGCTTACACTGATAAGAGGTGTTTTCTTACAAAACATGACATTACAAGAGTATTACCGTGCTCATGAGTTATTCAGTTGCATCGTAAAGTTCTCAAATGTTTCTTAAAGTGATGACTTTAACAAGTGGTGGTGCATGACTGTAGCATTTCTGCCTTTACCAATAAAATTCCGAAAGTATAGCAAGTGATGATAAATTACTTTAGCATTTCTGCCTTTACTGATAATATTCCAAAAGAATCAAAAAGTTATTTCACAAAGTTCAGTAAAGTATTGAAAAGCCTGATAAGTTTATTCCACAAAGTCCAATTATTCAAAAGTACTACAAGTTTGTTCTTTCACATAATTCCGATAAGTCCAATGACAATATAAGTTCAGAGCACGAAGGCATTGGACAAGATCTGCTTATGCCAGAAACTTCTGCATATGTGTATGTGTGTGCATATGCTTATTTGCTAAAAAACCCTTTGCTGCTATGTGTTAATATGGCAGATGGATTTTGAAAACCCCTACCACTTGTGTTTGATCAGAATATTGCAGAGAACTGGAGAAAATTTGAGCAAGAGTACAATATTTTCATACTAGCAGCTTATGCATATAGAGATGCATGCACCAGGGCATTCATTTTGCTAAACCTAGCAGGGTCAGAGGCCATAGAAAGAGAGTGTTCATTTATGTATGCACCAGCAGTGTATGAAGGAGAAGATGCAGACTGCCATATTGTTGTACAGGGTCTCTATTATAACCGCAAAACCTCACATACACAAATACAGAAACGTCGACACATATTGAGTGAACCGAGAAAACATTGAATGTCCTAAACCACGAAATTCAAAATGTTGAATCGGCATAGTTGGCCAACCTCACCGCCTGCTACGTACTACCTACCCAAACAAAATAAATAACCCACATACATACACTTAACAAAACCCTACTTCTAACCCTAAACTAAAGCTTATGTATGAACTTACCTAACCCTAAGGTCTGTAACTATTGTACAACTACGTTAAGGAGCTATACCCAAACAAAATAAATAATCCACATACATACACTTAACAAAATCCTACTTCTAACCCTAAACTAAAGCTTATATAAACTACTATGATTGCACTTACCTTAACCCGCACCTAAACCCTGAGGTCCGTAACTATTGCACACTTACCTTAAGGAGCTATACCAGAGAAGGGCCAACTATGACGATTCGACATTTCAAATTTCGCACTTCAGGACGTTCGGTGTTTTTGCGGTTCATTCAATATGTGTCGATGTTTATGTATTCATGCAACTGCAGTTTCGCGGTTGTAAGAGGTAACCATTGTACAAGCTGGATCAAGGGAAGACCCCGGGTATTTGAAGCGCACGTTTAGAGAAATGTGCAATCTCCCAGATGAATGTTATGTTAGAGAAGCATTTGTTTTACTCGAGATCAGAAACCAATGGAAACATTTGCAGCTTATATAACTGACTTGAGAAACAGAGCTAAGATGTGTCAGTTTGGTGATCTAAAATATGAGCTGATAAAGGACAGTGGTATTAATAGTGCTGCTGTGAGAAAGATTTTACTTCATGACAGTGATTTAACATTGATTAAAGCCATAGAGATTTGTCAAATTCATGAGGTGACAGAAAAACATACAAGTATGCTTTTGAGTGAGAAAAGCATGGGTTTAGTCGGTTCCAAAGCACGTCAACAGTATGCAACATGTGGCAAACAAGAACAGGCCTAAGCACGTGGCAGCTATGAGATTTCCAAACAAGCCATGAGGTTTTCTAGAAAGTTCTAGGAAAAGTGCAAGCTGCAGCGCCAGCTCAGTGCAACACAAACATGAATCAGCAAAACCCAAATCTATCTTTATTGTTAACTGTCACAACTGTGGTGTGAATCATGAGTCTAAAACTGAAAAGTGCTTAGCATTTGGTCAGCAATGTCACAGGTGTAAAAAATGGAACCATTTCCAAAAGTTTTGTAAGTCGAGTAAGCCTCACACAGTTGTAAAGAAAGGTCACACAAAAAAGCAAGTTAATCAAGGTTTTTTCCAAGATGGTGGTCATCTAGTGTGCACCCTCTGCAGAGAGCTCCTTACCTCAGTTTCAGTTTTCCTAGGATAACTCCCTTCTTTATGCACCAGTATCCCTTTCTAAAGGAGGGGACAATACATTTTATCTTCAACCTACTGGATCAGCGATTTTATTAATATTACCTGGACTAAAAACTTATAATAGTCCCTAAAACTTGGATAAGTGCTCCAGCCACGTGTATCCAAAGGCCTGAATTAATTCTCTGTGTATCCAGTTTACTAAGGTTAAATTAAACATGGCAAAGGAACCTGATTGTATGGAGATACAGGCTACCAAAGCCAAACTCTCAATGGTCTTCTCACCAGAAAAAGAGGTAGGCTCCAAAAGACAAAGAAGCTGAAATAATTTTATGTTCAGAAAGGGTGTGTGTGTGTGTGTTTGTGTGTGTGTGTGTGTGTGTGTGTGTGTGTGTGTGTGTGTGTGTGTGTGTGTGTGTGTGTGTGTGTGTGTGTGTGTGTGTTTGTGTGTATGACGAAGAAAGAGAGGGAGAGAGAGAGTGGAATGGGAGAAGACAGTAAGGAAGGAACATGGTAATCCGCAAGAAATATAAGCAAGAATTTGTGAAAGTCCAGCACTCAGTTGCACTTGACTGTAGCAGTCAGACAAGAGGTTGAGACAGAGAAGAGGGCAATGGTGTTTACTCATATGACAAACAGTTAATTTAAAAAGTCATTTGAATTCCCATAAAGCAGTACTACAGAAGTTGGCGAAATGTATGTTAAGAAGAAAAGTGATTTTTATTTATTTATTTTTTAAGATAGCTTTACATCTCTCTATATCTCTCAAGTTAACCACCAATATTTGTTTTTGTCCCCTCTTTATTAATAAAGAAGTATATATTATATTAGAGCACATACTCTTTATTTTCCCATCCTACTCGTGAAGGTTAATCAATTTCTGTAGTACCTGCTTGGAGTTCAAGAAGGGCTATATTGTTAATTTAAATAGTGGGTTCTATCACGTTTTGTCAGAAAAATGTAAAGCTAGGTGTTTATTTTATAACTGGTTTTCTGTACGGTTGTGAGCTTGTAATGCTTTGCACTTGCTGTCGCAACCATGGGTATTACATACAAAATGTTTTTTCTTATGTATTTCTTAAGGCTTTGTAGCTGCTCATTTGCATGCTGCTACAGTTGTTACACAGTAGTGGTGCTGTCCTAACCATGAGTATTACCAAGGGAGAAGAAGGCGGCACAGCGAAGCAATTTGATAGTTATGTGGTGCTGCCCTAACCATGCAAGCTCATTATTTTCAGTAATACCTGATAACTTAGGCTAGGGTGTACAACATACCAGCTGAAGATACATGCTCAGGGCTTACCACTCAGCACTGTATGACTGGTTCACAATTTGGGCTTCCTGCCTAAAGTTATTTTTTAATTCTGCCATCCAGTAAAATGATAATGCACTAGGCAAAATAAACAGCTGCTGATCAGTTGAACTTGAAGCACTTGAATACTTTGTTATGTTATCAAAATCCAGATACATGCATTTTCTGTAGCTATTTTGCAGTTTTTACTAGAGAGGCAGTATTAGTAGCCACCAGTTTATCACTAGTACTGACACTGCTGCAGGATCTATCACTGTTGTGCAGCTGCCATTAATGGAGTGCCTGTGCCACAAAGGAAAGTTTTGGGGAGCTGACTTTACATCAAGCTTCAACTCAAGCAGAATAGGAGCAAGCAAAACAGGCACAACCAAAAAAGTCATGACATCAGCATTTAAAAAAGTATTTTAAAGTGTTTAAAATGTATTTGTGGACATCTTACCACCTCAGGCCTATTTGTGTTATGCTTGCCTTTCAAAAACAGAATTTCAGGATGAGGTAAAAAAAAAGTAGCAAAGAAAAAGTGGTGGGGTCCATATTTTATATTTACTGATGCCTGCACATTAATCACAGATTTATCGGCATGTGCAAACATAATTGAATTGTCCTTTTAGCTCCTTTCAGCACATCAGTTCATGGTACCAATGATTAATCTAACACTGCCTCTTACACAGACATGCTGCACAACATCATTTTTAGTGATTAGTATTATTTTGTAATTAGTTTTATCCTAAAAAATGACATGACTACATCACTAATGAATACAACTAAATAAAAACACAAATCTAAAAGAAAACGTTATTGAGCAACTAAAGTGAAAAGATAAGCACTTTCTTCTACTAAAGTATTTCCAAAAGCTCTAGACTTCAAGAAGAAGCATAATGCTTGAGCAACCTGTACAAAACAAGGCGCACACCATAACCAAGAGCTGCTAGCCTGATGTTGCTCTTTGTCTGAGCTATGTTTTGCAAAGATTTTACACCCTTGACCACACAGGCATCTGTTTTTCAATTTGCATTTGAAAGTTGGTATCCCACATTCCCATTGGGGTGGGTGAGGTTACATAATTATGTATGCAAATTTTATGTTAATCAGCGTACAGATTTGTACCTATTTTTCATGGGCCTTGTCAAGATTTTTGATGTTTCCAGGTTGAGAGGTATGTGCGATACACATGTACAGAAACATTACCGGCACATACCCACATAATAGTCTGGCCTGAACTGAGCCATCCAACTCCAACACACCTGGATATATAATTGAATACCCATCATCCCCTCCATAGCACACCCCCCCCCTTCCTGAACATCCACCAAAAACACCCATACTTGGGCTGCTAGCTTGGCACAGCCATATCTGCACATAGTGACCCCCTACTCATATCCAGTAGGCAGTCTCACCCTAGGCAGTCTCAGGATTGCAAACTATGTATCCCTTGAATGTATAACCCTACCTCATTTTCATAAAGCCAGAGGAATCAAGTTCATCAGTCCCCACAATTTTTGGATATACCTCATGGGATAAGTATCTGTTCTAAACATTAGACTTGGTGTCACAACATGATGTCCAGTCCTGTAGACATCTGGACACAAGTTATGAGCAGTAGTTGTACACAAGACTGCTCAGCCTCCAGCCAGTCCTGCAGAGCCGACGACCCGGGATTAAACACCTGACCATGATGCACATCTCCCCATGTGCATTATCAGGAATATATACCTTACACATTTGCATAGTGGCAGTCGGATATAGGGTGATTAAGGTGCTTTAAAGCAGATGTAAGTAGGGTTACCACCTGTCCCACTTTGCAAGGGACAGTCACGTTTTGGGCAGTTTTGTCCTGACCAAAAATAATACAATGGCAAATGTCCTGTGATTGTAGGAAATAATTATGTCCCATATTTCATGCAATAATTGCATAAAACAGTTATTTCTGTATGTAAAATACCTAAATGTTACAAGAAACAGAATAAACAACTAAACTGCTACAAGAATAAGCTTTCATTTAGGCAAATAAGTAAAGTTCTAACCTTTGTACTGTCCAAGGGTATGTGTCGGCCTGTAAAATCTGATGTGTGTCCTGAAAATGCCCCACTTTGGCCATTTGAAAAGGTGGCAACCATAGACTTAAGTGGGTATGCAAGCCTGTATGCGTGATAGAAAGTGGCAGTGATTCAACGGTATGGGAAATGTAAATAAGCATGTAAGTGTATATGCATGTGTATGTACAGACTGATATACATATATATATATATAAATAAAGAATGAACATGGTCCCAACATAGCAGTCATAACGAATGTAAAGGGAAACAGCAGCGAAACCCCCCCCCCCCGTGATATTTAGTGCTGTTATATATCAGGATGGCCAGAGATGAGCACACCTCTGCATCCCCAATGACAGGTAGGACACTAAAAGTGGAACTAACAATGTCTCCGTGCTAAGTCTGACTTTCAACAAGGTATGGGGCAGTCCCGGTCCCCAGTCGGACAAGCCTAAACCTGGATGACCACATGAACACCCTGACAATCAAATACACATATGTGCCAGGACTATAGGATTCAGAGGTCTGAATATACTTTGAGTGAGTCAACATGCGGCAAGGGTCCAGAGCAGTAGGGAATGGCGCATGTGTAGTAGTGCAGTTTTCCCAAAAGGAAAATGGATGCCTGCTGTGTTAGTGAAGTGTTGAGTCATGTGTTCGGGTAACTATGAACCATGGGTATACATATAAATAGGTTCATAGGTTCATACTAGGCTATCTGCCCTGGGGCAATTACAAGCCTAGCCCGATTTTGTTTGGCTTATGCCATCCCTTGATTTGAGCATACTGTGCCCTTTTTAAGGTTTAGTTTACTGTGCCTCTGTCTAATAGTGACACGGAAGTAATCCCCGGGTCAAACCTACGATCCCCCATCCACTCATCAAGATTCTTCTTGAAGAGATTCAGTGAGGTGCTCTGCCTAACATGAATTGGAATTCTATTCCAGAGCGAAGGGAGCCTCTGGGTTATGAATCTGTCCCTCCAGCAAGTTCTATTTATTTCTGTGCTGAGGTTCAAGTCCCTCGAGCATGTGGCACTAAGGGATTTAGATTTACTGAGGTGGAGCATGTCCATTAATTCTGGATTGGACATAGCTTTATATGTCAAGCATAGATCGCCTCGAAGTAGGCGGTATGCAACTGAGTAGAGGTGGAGTTTTTTAACCGAGCAGCATATGGCATCTGCTTGAGTCCCTTGATCCTCTTGGTGAGATACTTTTGGGGTCTTTCTAATTGCTGCAGGTGTCGGGTAAGGTACATACCAAAAGGGCATTGTATTCTATGGTGGGCCTGATGAGGTATGAATAAAGGGGCACGATTACCTCTCTTGATCTAGATGTGAATCCTTTCATGATGAGGTGGGCTATGTAGAAGGTCTTTCTAACCACTTTGGCAATGTGGTTGTCAAAGGAGAGATTGCTATCAACTTGGGTCCCCAGATCCCTAATTACTTTCTCTGTACTTAATGGGTTACCGCCTATGTGGTAATTTGTGGGCACATTGTTTTTGCCAAAGGGTATGACTATACACTTTTTGGCATTTAGCTTTAGACCATGGCTCTGGCACCAGTTATCCGTCTCTGTGAGACCTTTTGAAGGATGTTTGTGTCAGCTGGAGAGTCGATTATGGCGCCCAGTTTGCAGTCATCTGCGAACTTGGTGAGCCATAGTCCTCCCACATTGGCCTTTACCTCAGAAAAGTATATACCGAACAAGAGCGGTCCCAGGACAGAACCTTGTGGGACGCCACTTGTGACCGGTTTCGAGTCTGACATGGCTCCAGCAACTCTCACTCTGTGGGTTCTGTCTTTGAGCCAGTTTGTGACCCATCTTGTGACATAGGGGTTTATATTTAAGCTGGATATCTTATCTATGATGCCCGAGTGGGTTATTGTGTCAAATGCCTTTGCTAGGTCCAGATAGGCTGTGTGGACTACCTTCCCTTCATCTATGGCTTTGGTGACTGTTTCAAAGAAGTCGACCAGGTTCAAAAGGCAGGATATGCCCTTGACGAAGCCAAATTGGGTAGGATCTAGTGTCTGTAGGTCCCCAATGTCTTTGTTTATGAGCTCCATGATGATCCTCTCCATAGCCTTGCAGACTAGGCTAGTCAGGCTTATGGGCGATAGTTTCAGGGTCCGTGAGGCTCCACCTTTGTGGAGTGGGACCACTGTTGCTGTCGCCATTCTGTGGGCACATATCCTGTAGTGAGGCTGAGATTGTACAGCTGTTTTATTTGAGGGATTAGTTCTTCTTGGAGTTCATGTAGGATGCAACCCGGGACGCCATCTGGTCCCATGGAAGCAGTGTTTTTTGCTTTGGAGATGGCAGCCTTCACCTGAGCATCAGAGATGTTTGGGAGGCAGCCCTCTGCCGGGATAGATACTTGCTCTTTTGGGGGGGAAGGGGTGGAGAAGTTTGCAATGAACCTGTCTGCCAGGATATTGGCGATGTCTGTGGGTTCAGTGTATTTTTTGTCGTTTAGAATCAACTCAGAACAAGTCTGGGAGTTGCATCCCAGGTTCCTAACATAACTGAAAAAAGCCTTATGATTGTCTTTAGTGTCCTGTGCAATTTTTCTCTCGAAGCTGGCCTTGGAGGATTTTATAAGGGATCGTAATTTTTTGCTAGTACTGATCAGAGCTGCCTTCCCTATTAGGGATTTTGCTCTATCATGTAGTAGCTTCCTCCTTCCGTTGTACAGTTTATTTATGACTGGGGTCCACCAGACTGGACGCCTGCCTTTGGATGATTGGATCTTGGTTTTGTTTGGGATAGCATGATCCATGCATTCCTGGAGATGTCCGTAGAATGCGTTTATATAGGATTCTGCAGTTTGGGCCATAGTTTCCACTGGTCCTGGGGCCTTGAAGGATTCCACTTCAGTTTTGAGAAGTGAGAAGTTCGCTTTTGAGAAGTTTTCACTGTGGTTTTCTGGGTTGGGGGTGGGGTCGGGATGTGGATATCCAGTGAAATTAATTTATGGTCTGATCTTACCAATGAGGGATATACTTCTGGTATGGAGCATAGAGTACCCATGTTGGTAATGATCAGGTCTAGTATGTTATCCCCTCTTGTGGGAGTGGTGACTAGTTGTTCCATAGCATTTGAGTTTATAATTTCCAGGAACCTTTGGGCTAAGGTGCTGGGGCTTGAGTAGTGCTCCCAGTCTATGTTTGGGTAGTTGAAGTCACCCAATATAATGGTGTTTGGAGAGATCTTCATGTTCTCCAATGTTTTCAGGAAAGCCAAGTGGGATTCCTGACTTTGAGAGGGTGGTCTGTAGGATGCTATAAACTGAAAAGCAGTCTTGCCCACTGTTAGTTGCACATGGATGATCTCCGAAACTTTGTGCAATGCCACTGACCTGGAGGTGTGGATATCCTTGATAAATATGGAAACTCCCCCTCCTTTTGTGGTTCAGTCCGGGTTTTGGGGCCGAAAAGCATGATATGAGGTATAACCTGGTAGTGCTGGAGTGCTCTCTGGAGCCTTGAACCAGGTTTCTGTCACTGCACAGATGTCAATGTTCTCCATACTGAGGAGAGCTTCGAGAGCGTGCATCTTGAGGTTAAGACTTCTGGCGTTTAGCAGCATTACCCTTAGTTTCTTGTTCCTTGTGCTGTCTATGGAGGTGGGTTTGACTTTTGAGCCTTGCCTAAAAAAGGCACTATGGGGGTGGCAAGAGCCTTTGCCAATATCCGAAAGCTCAGTGGTGACAGGTGCAAGCCGTCCCTAGCGAAGCATGGCTTGTCGAGCATGTCATCCCAGGCTGACAGACACTGGATCCCCTTTGAATGACACCAAACTTTTAGCCAATTGTTAAAATCGATCATTTTGTCTTTGTACTGTGGCATCATTCTAGGTGTGGGTAAGATGCTGCTCAAGGTCAGGGTCATACCGGCCTGGGCTACATGATCAGAGAGCTCCTCTATGTCTCTTTCCATGTAGTCCAGGGAGGTATGTCTCAGGTCATTCACACCAGCATGTACAATGACTGAGTCATATTTGTATTTGCTTTGGAGTGACCTGAGTGCTTGCATTATGTGGCAGATCCTAGCGCCCGACAGGCAGCTCACTGTGACCTTCTCTTTGTTCAGCCAGGTGAGCGGGACGTCAGTGTGTCTGATAATAGAGTCACCTATTACAAGAGTATCAGGTGTGTTATTCAGCCTTAAGGGCTGTGGCTGCTTGGCACACTGACTTTGAGGGCTATGTGTTGTGCGTGTTTTGTTTTGGGGTAGCGTTTGCTTGGATGTCTGCTTTGGAGGTCTCTGTTGCTTAGGTAGATTTTTATTTAGAGCCTCTGAGTATGTTTTTGTGTTGTGCAGAACACCAACAGTGTAGTGGTTAGAGCATCCGACTATCGAGCAGACATTGCCGGTTCGACTGCAGCACACACCATTTATGACACATAATCCGTATACGAGCATATCTTGCTAATTTTCTGCTGTATAATGATATAATACCAATTAAATGTGAACTGTGGTGACATATCACAGTAAGAATGTAGATGGATTTTGTGTAGTGTGAATTGGCGGTTAAATGGAAAACCGCAGCTGAAAAGTGTTGTACTCACCCTATGTCCAATGTCCCTTGTTCGCCCAGCAACACAATATACCGCATCAGCCAGTCCCAACGTCAGGACCCTACACATCACAATCAATGTGATTTGCCACTAAGTCACGGCAGTTATACCTAATGTCGATGTTATCACAAACATAGCAGACAACACAGTCATTCAACAGTATGATCAAAGTAATTAAATCATATAGACGTGTATGCATGCATACGTACACACACATATATATATATATATATATATATATATATATATATATATATATACACACACACACACACACATATATATATATATATATATATATATATATATATATATATATATATATATGTATATGTATATAAATGTCAGAAAAATATGTATTAATGTGTGTGCTTAATGCTAATTAGAAACTAAATAAGTTAACACGTTTTCCATTCTATTTTATATGCACTATTTTATATACAGTTGAGTTTCATATGGGACTAAAAAATGCTTTTTGAAACTGCAGTGTGCTTTCTAAAACTTGCAAGATGCCCTCTGACCTAGTAATTGCTAGCACAGCAATATTCATGTTTATGCCTTTTGAAAATTTACTTAAAAAGCAGGTGATTATCTGCTAGGTCAGGAAAAAATGAATGAACAATGCTATATTCTGTAATGTAATGATTTTAAACAATCAGCTCTGTTCAAAGTATGAAAACATGCACAGCTACAGAAGTTAAAAATAACATAGACAAAGGACTGTTAAAAAATAACCTGCAATCTATACTTGCTTTGTGCTCAAATTAGCCATAGTACCTTAAATGGTAACATTGCATATATCTAACCGGTGGTAGCCAAGGCCACGTTGTTTTTCTTAAAAAGTTTCTCACAAAAATTAATAGTACAAGCAAAATATTGTAAAAACAATCACTACAAAATAATAATAACAAAACGTGTAATTCACTACGTCAGCTTGGTAGGCAATGTCTTATTAAAAAATGTATAAAAATGCTTGCATTTCCTAATTCTAATTAAACAAACTCTGTATTAACACGTTTTTGTCTCCTTGCTGCAAAATTAAAGTGCCTTAACCTAAACCTACCATGTATTAATCATTTTTAAAGTATATTTTTCCTTTGACAGTTTGGTCCTTTGGACCGGAAATATATCTCTCACTCTAGGCTCAGGTCAGAATTGGGCCCGGTGGCATGTACCTGTACGGAGAAGTGGCCACATCGGCTCTTGTGCTTTGAAAGACTTCCGACTGAATTGTCGTTCGAAAGAGGCCAGCCACTGTTTCTGATCTGGGATTGGATGACGAGTCAACGTTCCATTGGATCAACACATGGAGGGTCAGGTAAGGAGGAATTTACCTTTTTTTCTGTTTTAGATCAGGGACTTGTTACAGTATTATTGTTTTGTCAGGGAGATTTGCATGTGCAGATCAGGGACAAAAAAATTGCTGTCTTGTCATAGATCAGGGAAACAGAATAGGTAGGCAGTTATTCTAGACAAACTGTGAAAAGGTGTAAAATCATGGTACCACGTGATAAAAGGGGTTACATAACCATTTCTAACTTAGCTAAGGCAACATGAGAAATCAGTGCATGAAAAGTTCCCGAGACCCGCCCTTAACTGAAGACACAAAGTATATGCAATTACAGCGTGCCGATAATGTTAGGTATTATACAAAATGGGTTGATAAATACAAATTTGATGGTAATTTAGATAAACCTTCACTTATTAAACTTGTTAGACAACTTAAAACAGATGCAAAAGGTCAGCTAAAAAAGCAACAACAATTGGGAGTCCCTCAGGCACACAGATGGTTTGAGGAAGCAAACCGCAGGGAACAAAAGATTAAAAATTCAAAAGCAATATTCTTAGATAAAGAAGACAATAACTTGGTAATAGCAACGGCCCCTCCGCCCCCTCCGCTTCCCTTACCAGAATATGAAGCGAGTGGACAAGCTGATCCACCTCCACTATACCCAGCTGTTCCTGCAAAACCAAAACCGTTTGTCAGAAATCCTATCGAGACCAGGTCTCGAACACGCAACTTGAGAGGAGATATTGAATTATATGAAATGAATAAAAATTCACAAGCTATGAGTGAAAAAGAGATATGTCCACTCATAGAAGTACCAAATCCGCAGGCAGGACAGGCAGGACAGGACCCAACTCTTCTGGTATATAGACCGTGGACACCGGAAGACATCCGGAAAGCCACAGAGGGTATTCCCCATCCAAAAGTTAATTTTAGAAAATTCTTAAAAGACTTACAGGGCATGAGGTTAAGTTACCATTTGAATGGAGAGGAAGTAGAGAAAGTAGTTAGACAAATTGTAGGTCCAGATTGGCACATGATCAGTGGCAACTGGAATCCCTGTGACGCAGAGCTTAGACCACTCCCACATAGTAATGCAAAACTGGACAACAGAGTGAAAGGTCTGACAGACCGAATCTCTGAGAAATGGAAGCCTAGGGCTGACTGGACTTGCATTAATCAATGCATACAACAAGAAGGAAAACTGTTGATAGATATTATGCCAGATTATTAGAATGTTTTAATAACCATTGTGAAATGCAGGTACCTAAAGACCAAACACATGATTCCCCATATGAGCAACAGTTAAAGAATGCATTTTTAAAAGGCAGTATTGCACCCATTAGCAGCTTTATTACAAAGCACATGGTAGATCATCGTACAAGTAGATTACAGTCATTACTTAAATATGCAAGACATGCCGAAAGGCATTTTAATAGCAAAAAGAAAAAGAAAACTCAAGTATTTGCAGTAAAAGACCGATCAAAAGTCTTTGTAGTACAAACTGAAAAGAAGGGTAAGAAAAATACCCAAGGAAACAAACAATCTGATAAATGATCAGAGGACTTTGAAGAGAGAAAGAAAAGGGGTGAATGTTTTAAATGCAGGAAAAAGGGACATTTAGCGAGGGATTGCAGACAAAATAAAAAGGTAACCACAGAAGACAAGGAGGGTGAGAAATGACTATATGATGGTCAAGAATCACTGAATCGGAATAAACAAGAAAAGACAAGTGCAAACATGATAGAAGGGGTAGAGGATGTGACAAAAAAAATAGAGGATTTACATGAATTCACAGATAATAAAAAAAATGAAATTTTGGACTTAGCATTATTGAGCCTAGAGCTCTACTTAGCAGACACAAAACCGGAAGTTACACTTCTGGTAGAGGGGAGGGAAGTTAAATTCCTGTGTGACTCAGGGGCTTCACGGACCCTGATACATCCTTCCAAACTACCAAAAAATTCAGAATCACTTGACTACATATTAGTGAAAGCAGCTAATGGACAGCTGTATCGGAAGCCACTCTCCCACAACATAGCGATAACTGACCCAGTTTCAGGGATGACCCAGAAAAGCAAAATTGTTGTTTCTGCAAAATGTCCAGTGAATCTCTTGGGCAGAGACCTATTGCAGATATTTGGCATAGCCGTAGTTCCAACTATGCAGGGTATGGAAGCAAAGCGACAAATGGATACTTTTTTAGTGTGACCAGAGGGTGAAACATTTTATTGGTACAGCCAGGACTTAGTTACGACTGGTCCAGGGGCAGTAACTGAAGAACTGATGAATGTAGCCATCAGTAAATCCCCCTCCCTTGACACTGATAAACAGCATTTGTTGCATTGCACTCTATATTGCTGTAACAGACCAGAACCTGATAAAGAATATGAGCAAGAACTGTTTAAAAACCATGCTAACAGATTAGTATTACAAAATCTGTACTGGGACACAGAAGAAAACAGTGTAGTAAGCTGTTCATTGCCCCAGGAATTCCTAGCACTTTACAAATCTAATCGATTACCACATGTGAGTTTAACTAAAGATAGAAATTTAAAGTGGGCAGATCTAGGAAAAAAAGTCACAAGGTGGAAAAAGCAGGCAGAGTTAGAACTTTCCGAACAGGGAGTACAAAAGCAGAAATTAAATTGAATAACGCAGACACATCCAGCTGTACACTCACAGGCAAGTAAGGATAGCTGAGTAGCACTCTTACTAGAGAAAGAGAAAAAAGCCTTACGAGACATACCAGAGACTCTCTGGTCAACAGGGAAATCAGATGTAGGACTTATTCGTACAGCAGGACCAGTTACTATCACGCCAAAATCAGCATTTAGACCTCAAAAGAGACAGTATCCCTTGAGAAAGAATGCAGAAATAGGAATCAAACCTATAATAGCAGCCTTACTTAAGGAAGGAGTCTTGATAGAATCTCCTGATTCACCATGTAATACACCCTTATTTCCTGTTAGGAAAGCAAACGGAAAATGGCGTATGGTCCAAGATTTACAAGCTGTAAATAACGCAGTTATACCCAGGGCACCGACGGTGCCAGATCCACACACTTTATTAAATGATTTAAAACCTCAACAAAAGTATTTTTCTGTGGTAGATATTAGCGATGCATTTTTCTCAATACCGATACACCCTGACAGCCAACATTGGTTTGCATTTACATTTCAGGAAAAACGGTATACATATACGAGACTACCACAGGGATATTGTGAAAGTCCAACAATATTCGCACAAAAAATGGCAAGTAACCTGGCGGAATTTATCCCACCGAAAGGCAGTCAGATTTTACTTTATGTAGACTTCATTCTGCTGGCAGCCCCCACCCAGCAAGAATGCAGAGAGGATACCATAGCATTATTACAATTTTTAGCCACTCAAGGACACAAGGTAAACAAAAACAAACTGCAACTTTGGAAGAAACAGGTCAAATACCTGGGATATGTAATATCCAAAAAAGGCAAAATATTAAATAAAAACAAAAAAACAGCAATATTACAAGCACCTAAACCAACTACCAAGAAGGAAATAACGTCCTTCCTGGGTACTACTAACTTTTGTCGGAGTTGGATTCCAAACTATGCCTTGGAATCTGCTCCGCTGACTAACTTGATATTCAAAAAGCCAATGGCAGCACAAGATTTATTACAGTGGACACCAAAAGCAGAATCAGCTTTCTGCAAACTAAAACAACTGCTAGCTTCTTCCTTAGTTTTAGGATTACCAAACTATCATAAACGATTTTTCCAAACTGTCAATTGTAATCAAGGTTATATGACATCAGTGTTAACACAACAGCATGGGGACAAACAACGCCCCATAGCTTATTATTCATGACAGCTAGACCCAGTGGTGCGATCCTTGCCCCACTGTGTACAAGCAGTAGTCGCAGCTGCGATGGCAGTGCAGGCATCAGCCTCAGTAGTATTGTTCCACCCTCTCACATTGAGAGTGCCTCATGCAGTCACGATTATTTTACTGCAAAAAAAAGTAGCATATCTTTCTCCTGCTAGACATCTTTCCTGTATGACTATACTGTTTAGCCAACCTGATATGACAATTAAACGATGCACAGCTTTGAATCCGTCAACCTTGCTCCTAACCCCTGCAGATGGCAAGCCACACTGCTGCCTGCAGGAGATTGAGCAAAAGACACTACCTAAAAAGATCTCACAGATGTTCCCTTGAATGATGCCGAGGTGACATACTATGTGGACGGCTAGTGCAGGAGGGGTCCTACAGGACAAAATCTAGTGGGGTATGCAGTAGTTTCTGATACTGAGATTTTAAAAGCAAAGTCTTTACCACACAACTTATCTGCACAAGCAGCAAAATTGATTGCTTTGACAAGGGCATGTACCTTGGCAAAAGGTAAGAGAGTGAACATTTTTACTGACAGCCAGTATGCTTTTTCTACTGTACATGTTTTTGCGCAGCAGTGGAAAAATAGAGGAATAATAACATCTACTGATAAACCAATTAACCATGCACAATTTATTTTAGACTTGTTAGACTCTATTCAGTTATCTCAAAAAGTAGCTATTTGCAAATGCATAGCTCATACCAAGCAACATGATAAAATTTCAAAAGGTAATGCAAGGGCTGATACAGCTGCAAAACAAGCAGCTTCAGCTTCAAAAGTTTTTCTTTTGAGTGAGGAATTACAACTATCTGAGATTTTAGACTTAAAAATGTTAAAAACAATGCAGACACTTACTACAAATGTAAAAAAACAAAAGTGGATAAAACGAGGAGCAATCCTTGAGAAGGGACTTTACATCTCCAAAAAAAAAAAAAAACGATTTTACCATCTAACTTGTTTAAATATGCAGCTTTGTTGAGCCATGGGCAGTGCCATGTCTCAACAGGGGGGATGGTACAGTTAGTGAATCAAGTGTTTACGACGTATGGATTTACAAACTACACAAAACATTTTTGCAGCATGCCATGTTTGTAACAAGCATCATGCACAAGGGGCATTAAAACCTAAGCAAGGGAGTTTCCCTACACACCGTATCCATTCCATACTATTTGTATGGATTTTATAGAGCCAAACAAATGCGAAAATAAGAAGTACTGCCTTGTCATTATAGATATGTTTTCCAAATGGGTGGAAGCTTTTCCAACTAAAAATCCAGATGCAGCTACTGTTGCAAAAGTCCTCATTAAAGAAATTATTCCTAGATTTGGCATACCGGAAAAAATTTATAGTGACAATGGCACACACTTTGTAAATCAAACTATACAACAACTTAGCCATTATTTCGGGATTTCTCTAAAAATCATTGCACATACCACCCCCAATTTGCAGGATTAGTAGGGAGGCATAATGGGGTTTTAAAGAACAAGCTTAGGAAGTTGATGTTAAATACACAAAAGAATTGGGTGCACTGCCTGCCCCTGGCACTGTTGAGCATGAGAACTGTTCCGAATGTGAAAGGATTGACCCCTTTTGAGATAATATTTGGGAGGGCATACTATATGCCTCAGTGGAAATCTCTCATGCCCATGGACCAGGAAGCAGACTGTACACTAGCAAGATATATGGGACGTATGCTGAACTCTAAACATCTTTTGCAGTCTTCTGTTTCAGGTAAAGAGCCAAATCAACCATTGGAAGCGACAGTAGCCCCAGCCGACTGGGTCTGGGTGAAGATTGCCAAGCAAAAGAACTGGACCTCACCAAAGTGGGAGGGACCTTACCAGGTCCTCTTGTTGACACCCACAGCAATCAAGATCGGTGAGAAATCCTCTTGGATCCATTTGACACACTGTAAACTTTGCAAAATCTTTGAGCTAGATAAAAATCTTGCTGTTTCACAGAAAGACTAAACATGACAGAATCTAGAGCAAACAGGAATGCAGAACAACCCCAGAAGTATTGCATGGTTATCCTGTTAATTGTATTGACAACAATAATCTTTTTGCTGTGGCCCATCCTTTTTTCGGCCACACCAGCTGAACTGAATAAAAGTGATGAACCGACCATAGAATGGCACCCGAACTTTAACACTTATCAGGCAATTACACGTGTGCATGCTGAGACTTTTAATGTTTCGAATTGCTGGATTTGCACAGCCATACCAACAGCATACAGGGGGTTATTAATGACTGCAGTCCCCCTAGGGGTCAATAAGACCTGGAAAATTTGGTTTATGAGACTGTAGCTGTCAAAGCACATGATAAGGTAGCACTGTATTTGCCTGTGACACAAAAGGGAATTGTATGTTTTTATAAGAATGACACAATTCAAGTGGGTTGGAGCAGGTGCAATGTGACAGTACATTACAAATGTTATACCAAAGCAAACAGAATGGATACAGTTTGTAATTCGAATTATAACTCATTTCTTGAGTCCATGCATAAGACTATTGATGAAGTGCAACGTAATCCTGTACTTTTTAAGCAACTGTCTGTAATAAATAGGAAAATGTTTCATGCAGGGCAGCCATTTCGTAGCAAAGTAACTACCAAGGTAGAGGATTGTTATTTTGTGTGTGGTAAAAAAGCATATAAATGGTTACCTAAAAATTGGTCCGGCAGTTGTTTTTTGGGGTACCCGGTTCCGGCCATACAACACACTGCAGTTTTGCCTCAGAAAAATATTCAAAATACCCAAAATGTAGCCAAAAAAGCTGTCAGAAAGCCTAAAAATCCAGTGGGATGGATCGAGGTGGGCTGAAAAGACCATCATACCGTAAATACCAAGCTAATGCACATGGACTTGAGTGATGCTGTCATATCATGGGCAGGCATATTACCAGCATATAAAGTGGCAAAATCAATTTAATAACTGCAAAAATTGTCTAAACTTCGCAAAGTAATGAGTAATGCAACTTTTTCTGCTCTTAAATTAATAACTAATAAACTAAATGCTATGAGAACTGTAGTGCTCCAAAACCGTATGGCTCTTGACTTCACCCTAGCGGCAAGAGGTGTTACATGCACTTTAATCAAAAAAGAGTGTTGTGCGTATATACCTGATTATCAACATAAAATAAACAACCACCTTGAGGTGATACAGCAAGTGTCGACCATGACCAAACCAGGCCCAAACCCTCTAACGGACTTTTTCCAAAATTTGTTTGGGGGGGTGGGGTTCCATCCTAATAAACATCCTGATTGCCATTTGTGTGGGATTACTCCTATTAGGAGCATGCATTTGTTGTGGTATTCCCTGCATAAAAAAGTTAATCCAAAAATTTATAGATATACCAGTTTCTGAGACTTTGTATCAAAGTACTAAAATTAAAGAATTCTTAAAATGTAAAACACTTTCATAAGTTTAAACTGAATGACTCTCTTAACTGCAAATCCTGAATGGAAGAGGTTAGGAAAAAATGCAAACTGTTTATTCTTTTAAAAATAGAATTAAAAAGTATTAACAGGGGGGAAATGTCAGAAAAATATGTATTAATGTGTGTGCTTAATGCTAATTAGAAACTAAATAAGTTAACACATTTTTCATTCTATTTTATATGCACTATTTTATATACAGTTGAGTTTCATATGAGACTAAAAAATGCTTTTTGAAACTGCAGTGTGCTTTCTAAAACTTGCAAAATGCCCTCTGACCTAGTAATTGCTAGCACAGCAATATTCATGTTTATGCCTTTTGAAAATGTACTTAAAAAGCAGGTGATTATCTGCTAGGTCAGAAAAAAAAATAAATGAATAATGCTATATTCTGTAATGTAATGATTTTAAACAATCAGCTCTGTTCAAAGTATGAAAACATGCACAGCTGCAGAAGTTAAAAATAACATAGACAAAGGACTGTTAAAAAAAATAAACTGCAATCTATACTTGCTTTGTGCTCAAATTAGCCATAGTACCTTAAATGGTAACATTGCATATATCTAACCGGTGGTAGCCAAGGGCACGTTGTTTTTCTTAAAAAGTTTCTCACAAAAATTAATAGTACAAGCAAAATATTGTAAAAACAATCACTACTCAGCTTGGTAGGCAATGTCTTATTAAAAATGTATAAAAATGCTTGCATTTCCTAATTCTAATTAAACAAACTCTGTATTAACACGTTTTTGTCTCCTTGCTGCAAAATTAAAGTGCCTTAACCTAAACCTACCATGTATTAATCATTTTTAAAGTATATTTTTCCTTTGACCATATATATATATATATATATATATATATATATATCTATATACAGATAGGGTAACCACCTGTCCCACTTTGCAAGGGACAGTCGCTCTTTGGCCAGTTGTGTCCTATAAACTTAGTGACAAATGGCAGATGTCCTGAGATTTAATGATAAAAATATGTCCTATATTTATGTAATAGTTGCATAAAACAGTTATTTTGTATCTGAAACAACCTAATGTCATAAGAAACTGAATAAACAACTAAAATGCTACAAGAATAAGCTGTCAGTTAGGCATAAAAGTGAGGTCCTGTTCTTTGTATTGGCTGTGGGTATGTGTCAGCCTGCAAAATCTTGATGTTTGTAACAAATAAGTCCCACTTTGACCATTTGAAAGGGTGGCAACTATATATATATATATATATATATATATATATATATATATATATATATATATAAATATATATATATATATATACATCTATATATCTATATATATATATATATATATATATATATATATATATATATATATATATATATATATATATATATATATATATATATATACAGAACAAACATGGGAACAAGAAAGCAATCATTACAAATGCGAAGGAATATAGCTGGCCAGAAGGTATTATATCGTTATAAGTGGCCAAAATTTCTGCATCTCTAACCACAGGTAGGATGATAACAGTGGGAGTAACCTTGTTCACGTGCAAAATTTGACTTTCAAACAGGTACAGGGCTGTTCCAGTCCCCAGTTGGACAATCCTAAACCCAGATGACCACATGAACACCCTGACAATCAAAACACACGTATGTGCCGGGACTATAGGCTTCGGAGGTCTGAATATCCTCAGAGCGAGTCAACATGTGGCACGGGTCCAGAGCAGTAGGGAATAGGGAATGGCGCATGTGTAGTAGTGCGGTTTTCCCAACAGGAAAATGGATGCCTGCTGTGTAAGTGAAGTGTTGAGGCATGTGTTCTGGTAACTATGAACCATGGGTATACATATAAATGAAGCAGAACACCAATAGTGTAGTGGTTAGAGCATCCGCCTAATGAAAAGGCATTCACGGTTCAAGTTCGACTATAGCACATATAATTTTCCTTGTGGAATGAATGTCACTCTGCTGTAAAGCTGACATTTAAACATGTAAAAGTGAATGTGTGTATCGCATGGGATTATTACCCAGATCCTTTTAATCAAAGTGGTACTTTCATAATGAATAAGGCACAAGTAAGCACAGATAAGCGGCAGTAAACATATGTGATGCACAGTAAGCATAGGCGAGTGCGACTGCACGGGTGTAAGCAGCTCCCAGCATAGAAAATGTATGTTTGTATGTACAGATGTAATATATATACACACACACACACACATATATATATATATATATATATATGTATATATATATATAGATATATATAGATATATATATATATATATATATATATATATATATATATATACATACATACACACACATATATATGTCTGAATAGATATATATCTACATACATGAAATATAAATATATATATATATATATATATATATATATATATATATATATGAAGAAAGAATGTCTTAACAATAAAGCATACACAAGGGATGTGAAGGGAATCAAGAGCAATTATTGTATTATATAGTGCTTTCAGCATATGTCATAAAAAGCTGCCCAGGAGTGAGCAGAGCACTGCTACTCACACCACAGGCAGGTTTTTACCAGTGGGAGAAACATCGTTGAACTGCTAAGTTTACTTTACACTCAGACGGAATGTAGTCCCATGCTGAGACCACCAAAAATTGTAAAGCCCAAATGGGCATATTCCATAACCCCAGGAAAGGCACGTATGTGAAAATATACATGGCGGGAGACCCTATGAATACACAGGGGGGGACAAAATGTGTGTAGGGCCCCAAACGCTCTGGAGAGGACAATGTGTAAAGATGTGGCATAGCTGCGATAACAAGTGGATAATGGATGTTATGCGTGTAATTTCAACCCGGGTGGGGTGGAGGAACTATGGGTATGCAATTATCGATCCAGGTGTGCCAGGGTTGGATGGCCTGGTTCTAATGGACCACCCTGTGGAGGTCAGCTAGTTCGTAATAGGTATATATGCATACACACATGTAGACAACAATATGTTGAAGTACATTCTCTGTAACACATGCATTCCATTTGTTGACATAAATAATAGGAATGTGCACATACAAATATCGATAGTAGATGGAATAATTGGCTGAGCAAAAGAGGGACTGGTCAAATCACACTGTATTACATTCCAATTTTACCATCAGTTATCCGTACATGAACATATTGCGACATCTGTACATTGTATAACATGCTAAATACAGATTACAAGATAACTGGAGTGAAGTGTCGGTGTCTTAATGAATAAGGCACTAGTATGCTGGTGAAACATATATAAACACCATTACACATGTGTAAGTGCGTATGAGTGGGGGATGTATGGACACACAGATGTGTGTATATATATATATATATATATATATATATATATATATATATATATAAATATATATATATATATATATATATATATATATATATATATATAAATATATATATATGTATGTATGTATAGAAAGATAAAGTAGAGCATCAGGACAAACCCTGGAAGAATTGTTTAAAGGTATACCAAAGGTTTGTGGACAATATATATTTTATGTGGGAGGGTGATGTTGTGGAACTTAACAATTTCCGCACATACTTGGAAAATAGCACAAATTTCCTAAAGTTTACTATGACCTACAGTGATACACAGATGGATTTTCTGGATGTATGGATCACACAAAATGAGGAAGGAAATACAGAGACTAGCCTCTTCAGAAAGGATTGTTGGAAGAACAATATTCTACCAAGGAGTAGTATGCACCCGAGGTACACCTATAAAAATATCATGAGAGGACAATTTTTAAGAACATCAAGAATACATTTGAATGATACAACACTTGTGTTGGCAATAGATGACATGTCTGAGCATCTTAAGGCAAGAGGTTATAGAGAAGAAGAAGTGTTCAGAATGAGACAGCAAATAAATATGGAAAGAGATGAGAAAGGCAGACCATATTTAAGAGGGGGGCAAGAGAGTGTTGATCGAGGTAGAAATTGTCAGAGAGAATTGAAAATGGTCCTCACTCATACAACAGATACAGAAGGGGTCTGTGACATTGTAAGGATGAATTGGAAGATACTAATGTCTAATGAGGAATGCAAAGGAATAGTGGGAGAAGAACCTAAGTTTTGCTTCAGAAATGCAAAGAATTTGAAGAAAATACTATGTAAGGACAACAATTTCGAACCATCACCTCAAAAAAGAGAGGATCCTTTCCATGTAGAAGATGCAGTAGGTGTAGATTTATATGCACAGACAATTGTTTTGAGCATCCAGTTACTAAGAGGAAATATGTCAGTAATTTTTATGCTGACTGTACAACGAAGAACATTGTGTATCTGGCCACATGTTCATCATGTGACAGTTTTTATGTCAGAAAAACAGTAAGACAGATGAAGGAGAGTCTATCCAAACATATTAGTGACATAAGGCTTAAGGATTCTAAGAACCCTTTAGCTAAGCGTATTAGAGACAATGAAGGGCATGGTTTCATGTTCAGAGTTTTGAGAATTGTGTATGCTTCAAAAAGGGGAGGAGATGTCAGTAACAAACTTGAGCAAGTAGAGATGTTTTGGATTGGGAAACTGTGAGCACATCAAAAACCAGGGCTCAATACAGCCTTCCCTATGAAACCCACCTTGAAAAGGTGGAGACTGAGGAGACACTTATGACATGCCCGTTCTAGGATGGGTGTGTCTGCTTAATGCAACACTTCATTGGTGTAAAGGGTTTTTAAAAACAAAAGGATGTAGTACATGTCATATGGATCTGAAGAATGGTTGTTGAAGTGATCCAAAAGCGCTTATCCCTTGACATTTTACTAGTTTTACTAGTTTTTATTTTTTGTATTCTGAATAAATGTGTGGTCTATTTTAAGCAGTTTGTCTTGGAGCATGTTTTGGAGGATTACAAGCTATTTGGTGATGTTTTGCAATTGAAACACTGAGACGCTATTAGGCTGTGTTCCATGTGTTGCCTTTTGAGCATTTAGCACTTACACTGAAAACATCAGGTTGTATTTAATCTGCTGTTCTGTTTAGCGTTTGACTCATATGCTGAAAATACGTTGAAATTACCAGCTGACCCTGGCTGTGTTTTATGTGCTGTTTGTTGGATTTTTGGCACTTTGTATTGTTTACAGCACATTCCTACTGAGTTCCAGTGTTGTTTTTCTTGGATTTACTTTGTTTCTTTATGTAATCGGAGGAGACATGGTGGAAGGACAAGCTGAGAGGCTAATTGGGGACTATACTGGTAATCCTTATACGAATCGTGTATCAACCACACAAACGGAAGGAAGGCATGCATTGGTACAAAGTAAGTCTAACAGACTATTGTTTAATAAAAATGACAATCCACTGTTGAAATTGGACTTTTTAGATGAAGCAGTACGAACTGAAGTGGTTGAAAGTGAAAGACAGAATGCTGTGGACATGCAAAGGTTTTATAATGATGTAAGGGAGATGGAGGATGGTCTTTATGAACTGAAAAGGTTGCAATGGCAACGACAACATCTTGAGGCATGTTTACACTATAATATAGTGCTGAGAGGCCTAAGGGTACTGTTAATGCCTACGCAGGGGAGTTCACAACCAGAACTGCTGATGAAATAGCAGAGCCTCAATTTAGAACATAGTCAGAGCTATATGAAGCCACTTATAGAACACTTTCTTCCCAGAGAGAATGACTTGGTTAAGAAAATAGAAAGTTTACAAATGTACTTGGAGCAAGAGTTTGATAATGAAATATGTACATCGAAATTAGAAGAAATATATTACAAAATTTTGTTATATGATAATAAATTGGAACAAATAAAGACTAAGAAAATTAGGAGGGACTATGGTGATTTTAAAAGGGGTGATGTGTTCACTTGGCCAAGGGATTTTAACAAAGAACAGCAAGTGCCTAAAAAGAATGGACCGAAAGAAAGATACCCTCAAAGAGTTCTGCGAAAGGCCTCAGAGTGTAGTTGATGGGAGTAGAGATAAAGTGAATGAGAATTATGAAAATCAAAATGTAAATGATATTATAGACATGAACAATCCACCGCCACAGGGAACAAGACAATTGACCAATCAAATGCTGGATATGTCTAATTTGGTATCAAATGAGAACAACTAAAAGGAAGTGATGAGTAGTGACTCGGGTGCTATATCAAAAAATGGTATGAAGGATGTGGTTTTTCCAGTACTTCCATTTCGGATAAGGGAAGTGAGAAACAGGAAAGAAATGAGATCGTTGAGCAGAGGAAGGAAAAGAAGAAGGTCGTACACAGAGGAATGATAAATGAAGGAAGCAATGAATCTTTGGTTTTTAATCTTTCATCTTTCGCGTTGACTGAAATGCGTATGAATATTCTTGATAAGAGGCTCAAATTCATACCCACTAGAGGAAAGGAAGATAATGAGGCTATACTGAGTCTGAGGTCCTTTGGATGTGATGTGATGTTGAGAAGCATGTACAAGGACAGTAAAGAAACTGAATTAGATTTGTTTAAAAAACCTAGCAGCTTTGTGCCACAGAATAATGCAGTGATGGATACCTTCATTAATGTATGAGAACAAGAAATAACTGACTATCTGCAGAACAACAAAAGGAGAAGCTATAACATCACGAAAGAAGAAAAATTGGGTTTGAGAGAGCTAGAAGAGAACACAGAACTGATTATTAGACCCACAGATAAAGGAGGTGGGGTTGTCCTGATGGACAAGGCCAGATACAATGAGGAGGTACTGATCTTTTGCAGGATGACACATCATATAAGGAGATTAATAAAAATTAATTAGAGAAAATTGAAATGAAAGAGAGGCTGTATTTGGAAGAACTTAAAGAACAAAACCTGATTACAGTTGAACTATGCAACTATTTCCGGGTGGAACATCCTTTGATTCCGGCCTTTAAATGCCTTCCTAAGATTCATAAGGATCCACATAAACCACCACTGAGGCCTATTGTGGCAGGAGCAGGATGGATCACAGAGCCTGCATCAATTTATGTAGAACATCATATTAAAAAGGTCTTGGAGAAGGCACCAGTGGTCCTAAAGGACACCAAAACATTTCATGGGAAGCTGAGTCAATACATCAGCATGAAAAGAGATAGGAAGAAATATCTAATGATTAGCATGGACATTAAGAATGTGTTCACTAGTATTCCAAATGGATATGGTACAGCAGCACTAAGAAGTTTCCTGCTGAATGAAGGCACATATGAGGAAAGGCAAGTTGCAGTTCTATGCAACTTGATGGAAATAATTTGGAATAATAATGTCTTCATGTTGATGGGAAGTTTTATATACAGCTATGTAGTGTAGCTATGAGTATGCCATGTGCCAATAGCTATGCGAATATAGTATTGGCGCATTGGGAAGATAAAGTGGTGTATCAGGGCAACCCCTGGAAGAATTGTTTAAAGGTATACCAAAGGTTTGTGGACAATATATATATCATGTGGGAAGGTGATGTTGTGGAACTTAACAATTTCCGTACATACTTGGAAAATAGCACAAATTTCCTAAAGTTTACCAAGACCTACAGTGACACACAGATGGATTTTCTGGATGTACAGATCGTACAAAATGAGGAAGGAAATATAGAGACTAGCCTCTTCAGAAAGGATTGTTGGAAGAACAATATTCTACCAAGGAATAGTATGCACTCGAGGTACACCTATAAAGATATCATGAAAGGACAATTTTTAAAAACATCAAGAATACATTCGAATGATACAACACTTGTGTTGGCAATGGATGACATGTCTGAACATCTTAAGGCAAGAGGTTATAGAGAAGAAGTGCTCAGAATGAGACAGCAAATAAATATGGAAAGAGATGAGAAAGGCAGACCATATTTAAGAGGGGAGCAAGAGAGTGTTGATTGAGGTAGAAATTGTCAGAGAGAATTGAAAATGGTCCTCACTCATACAACAGATACAGAAGGAGTCTGTGACATTGTAAGGAAGAATTGGAAGATACTAATGTTCAATGAGGAATGCAAAGGAATAGTGGGAGAAGAACCTAAGTTTTGCTTCAGAAATGCAAAGAATTTGAAGAAAATACTATGTAAGGACAACAATTTCGAACCACATATCACCTCAAAAAGGAGAGGAACCTTTCCATGTAGAAGATGCACTAGGTGTAGATTTATATGCACAGACAATTGTTTTGAGCATCCAGTTACTAAGAGGAAATATGTCAGTAATTTTTATGCTGACTGTACAATGAAGAACATTGTGTATCTGGCCACATGTTCATCATGTGACAGTTTTTATGTTGGAAAAACAGTAAGACAGATGAAGGAGAGCCTATCCAAACATATTAGTGACATAAGGCTAAAGGATTATAAGAACCCCTTAGCTAAGGATATTAGAGACAATGAAGGGCATGGTTTCATGTTCAGAGTTTTGAGAATTGTTTATGCTTCAAAAAGGGGAGGAGATGTCAATAACAAACTTGAGCAAGAAGAGATATTTTGGATTGGGAAACTGTGAGCACATCAAAAACCAGGGCTCAATACAGGCTTCCCTATGAAACCCACCTTGAAAAGGCGGAGACTGAGGAGACACATATGACATGCCCGTTCTAGGATGGGTGTGTCTGCTTAATGCAACGCTTCATTGGTGGAAAGGTTTTTTAAAAACAAAAGGATGTAGTACAAGTCATATGGATCTGAAAAAGGGTTTTTGAAGTGACCCAAAAGCGCTTATCCCTTGACATTTTACTAGTCTTGCTAGTTTTTATTTTTTGTATTCTGAATAAATGTGTGGTCTATTTTAAGCAGTTTGTCTTGGAGCATGTTTTGGAGGATTACAAGCTATTTGGTGATTTTTTTGCAACTGAAACGCTGAGATGCTATTAGGCTGTGTTCCATGTGTTGCCTTTTGAGCATTTAACACTTACATTGAAAACATCAGGTTGTATTTCATCTGCTGTTTTGTTTGGCATTTGACGCGTACACTGAAAATACGTTGAAATTACCAGCTGACCCTGGCCATGTTTTATGTGTTGTTTGTTGGATTTTTGGCACTATATATATGTATATATATATATATCTATATACATATATATATATATATATATATATATATATATATATATATATATCGAGAGAGAGAGCAAGATATGAATATACATGTATGCATACATATGCAGATATATCTGTATATATTAATGTAAATATATATATATATATATATATATATATATATATATACATATATATATACATATATATATATATATATATATATATATATATATATATATATATATATATGTGTTACAGTAAATATACACATGTATATACCTAGGTTATGTTACAGCAGTTACGGGTAACATATGTTCAGACCGGGCATATGTTGGTGGGAGGTCCAATAAAAAAAGTCTACCCCCCCCCCCAGCTAGGTTGGTGAGACACACAGACACGCAATTAAGGTAAATACACCACTGCTTCCCAGACCACCTGCAGGAAACTACCAATGGGAGAGATCTACAAGGTCTACACTTTAAACATGGACAGTGACTTCCCTTGTGGGACACCAAAAATATTGTTCTTCCAGCCAAGGCAGTAAAGATTGCTGCGACCAGGATGTAGCTGTACACGGAACAGTAGGTTGTGCAAGCCTGATAACACATGGGTTGACACAGTGTATGACATGTGTCCTGACACAGGGACAGTGGGCAGTGTGTAGGGGTGTGTTCATACCCCACCTGCCCCCACAGTAAGGATGAGTGCTGTAGAGGAGTGGCAAGTAGGGGAACTATGGGTATGTGATTATGGGCCTAGGCGTGCAGGTGTTGGCTGGCAGAGATGTATTAGGACCACCCCGTGGATGTAAGTAATATTCCGATGTGGGTATAGCAGATGCCCATACCTCCCAAACCTTAAGAGCACATCTACTGGATAGTCCGTAAACCATTGGGGGAACACATAGGGACCATATCATTGAACTGTCCCTGATTACCAGGGACGTCCATGATTATGAATCAGAATCTAACACAGTCTCAACTGAAGCCTCCTAGAACTAGTGATATTAGGAGGAAAGGTGGCAGAATACACGTAATGAATAATGACAACATGTAAGAGTCCTAAACAGCATGTACCTCAGACAATGTGTATGAATACATATGTGCTCTGGGTCCGTCAATCTGTCAGGTTAATAGCACCAACCTTCTAAATGTGTCCCTGAGGTTGTTATGCAGTGTCCCTGATTCAGTGTTCATTCTTCCCCATTCGTATGAGAGGTCTGCTAGTGAGAGAAAGCACATGTTCCGCCGACTACCTTAGAAAGATGATAGAATAATAGGGTTGGGGTTACCACCTGTCCACCTTTGCGAGGGACACTCCCCTTTGCACAGTTGTGTCCTGCAAAATAAATGTAATTATGGCAAATGTCCTGTGATTTAGGGGAAAGAGTTTCTATATTGTCTGTAGCAGTTGCATAAAAACAATTATTTTTTTATCTGAAACACCTAAATGTTATAACAAACAGTATAAGCAACTATAATGCTACAAGAATAACATTTTATTTAGGCAAAACAGTGAAGTACTCTCCTTTCTACTGGCTGTGGGTATGTGTTGCCCTGCAAAATATGATGTCTTTACATACAGGTCCTATAGGGTTGCCACCTTTCCAAATGGCCAAAGTGGGACATGTTCTGTAGAAATTTCAGACTTTCCAGGACAAAACATACCTACAGCCATGCATAGTACAGAATTATACTTATTTGCACAAATAAAAGCTTATTCTATTCACACTGAATTGCTTATGCTACTTCACATAACATATAGAAGTTTCATATATAAAATAACTGTTTTATGCAACTATTAAAGAAACATAGAATATAATATTTTCCTGTAATCAGGACATTTGCTATGTCTTGATTATTTTCGCAGGACAAAACTGCCTAAAGAGGGACTGTCCCTCACAAAGTGGGACAGGAAGTAACCCTAAAGTCCCAGCTTGGCCAATTGAAAAGGTGGCAAACCTATAATAGGTATGCAGTAGCATGACTCGGCTGACGGATGTGGCTCCCAAAACCCAACTACTTGTCTGTATTGAAGAGTCTCTGTTCCCAAGTATCAGCAAGACAGGAGCAGATTGTATGAGGAACACACAAATAATATGATTAAGTCACTGGACAGGTCGCTGATTCTGTACAGTCGAACACCATGCCATCGCCTAATGGGCAGCCATTCCCGATACTGTAGTCATGTGGTCCGATGTAATAAGCATCACAAGGTGGGAGCAGATTGTATGAGGAACACACAAATAATATGATTAATTCACTGCATAGGCCGCTGATTCCATACAGTCGAATGCCATGCCGTCACCTAATGGACAGCCATTCCCGATACTGTAGTCATGTAGTCTGATGTAATAGGCATCACAAGATGGAGCAGATTGTATGAGGAACACACAAATAAAATGACTGAATCACTGGACAGGCCGCAGATTCCGTACAGTCGAGCACCATGCCACCGCCTAATGGGCAGCCATTCCTGATACTGTAGTCATGTAGTCCGATGTAATAGGCATCACAAGGTGGGAGCAGATTGTATGAGGAACATACAAATAATATGACTGATTCACTGGACAGGCCTCTGATTCCATACAGTTGAACGCCATGCCATCACCTAATGGGCAGCCATTCCTAATACTGTAGTCATGTAGTCCGATGTAATAGACATCACAAGATAATATTGTGGTCTTCACTCCCACCCAGGGGTGTGAGTGACAGATGCAAGCACCAATGTCGGTACATTTACAAGTGCAGGAGTGAGCGAGTGTATGCGTGTTTGGCTACCAGTATGCGAGTATTGCACTGGTAAAGCAATGTAGAGGTTAACTGAGTGTAAGAAGCTGTAACCAGAGGTCAGCAGTGCTTAACACCGCACAAACCCATGAACACCCGCTCCCAACTGCTTTATTGTGCCTTACTCCTTCCGTATCCAATGGGATTGTTCTGCCCTGCAACCAAATAAACGTCCTTTGCAAGAGTCAGAACCAGGACCCTGCGCACACAGCTAATGTGAATTACCAATACACCATGGCAGATATACAGACAACGGACAGTACCACAAACATATCATACAGCGCAGTCATTCAACAGTATAGGAATGTATCCCATCATGTAGATGTATATGTTTGTGTTTATGTCCAGCATATAGGTACATACATATTAGAGATATATCAGGAACATACCATGTGGCAACAAAGCATTACAAATTAATGAAATGGGAAACACCAGCAATGACTGTATTATGTAGTGGTGTTGCTCTATGTGATCTCAAGACTCCCTCAGACAGACGTGTCAGTCATACACGCATATAGTTGTACATTGGCCATATACATCACTCTGTGCATGTAATGTACATTAACACAACAGTACCTGTCCAATCATTATGTGTGAGCAGTAATCTTGCAAGGTGCTGTGTGCAACATCATCCTCATGATAAAGGTAAATGGGGTAACCATAGAGAGATTGGTATTGTTATGTGTACAATGGGGTCATCCTCATCACGTGTACCTGGACCATGTAGGAGTGATGCGCATACCAGGATCGTGCACCTGAGGGACAGGGGTGAGGATAACAGGAGTATGCTGTGATGCATATTGCAAGGGTTTCATGTGCCCAGTGGGCATGTGTGTGTAATGGACAGCTATGTATAGGGCAGATGTTGTCCTAGGAGCCGATTGGCCTTATGTTTCCATAGGCGAGGGTCGGATGTAGGGGAAGGAGTGTAGGTATGGCCATGGAGGATAGGTAGGATCACAGAAAAGACAGCATACAGGGTTGGTATATGACACATGTGGGGGGTTTACAACCCGGATGGGGATGGGTGTTCAGCATTCACAAGCCCATGGGAACAGTGGGACGGAAGTCCCCAGCCATGGGCAACTGCACTGCACCTAAACAGCTGCAAAGTTGGCAGTGCTAGGGGGCTGTCCAGGAGGGGCAGCATCACCCTGTAAATGTGACACTCCACCTTTGAGCTGGAGTATCTGGCTTTAGAACCCCTTAGTGAGCCACCAACGCAACACGTCAGGGACCGCACAACAGCAAACATGTATCTGTCTGGTCCTGCTCCCAGGGGATACATGCTCCATCCTCAGTGGTGGTACCACCAGAAGGTGGTGCAGAGCCAACAGAGGTTGATGTCTAAGGCTGGGCCCCAGATGTGCTAGTGCCTAGTGCCATGCTCAGCTGAAGTGGGACAGGAGGTTCTGCCGGGACTTCCCAACCCATTCAGCCTATGGTGTTGCAGGTTAAACCCACATATGGCTTAGTGATAGACAACAGTATACAGGATTACCTACAACAGTATGCATAGAAATCCCCAGCAACCCTTACCCAGCACAACAGATGGTATACATTTGCAGAGGGAGCACAACACATGCATATAAACTGCATGCCATCTGTACAATGTGTAGTAGACGTGTGACCGCAGCTATGAACAGTTACCCATTATTGGCTTGTCACTGGGTACCACTGTTTCATGTGACACATGTCCAGTCAGGGATGCGATGGCAGTAACACATCCCTATCATCATGTACTGTCTGCAATCCTCACACCATGCTTCTGCTGTGCACAGATGTGTGTTCAGTGTGTAACACAGGAAACAAATGGTTGCACACACTGATCATTTCACAGATGGCCCTAAATATGGGGGTCCCTCATGAACAGAGTACTGTCATGTCTGTATTATAACATGCAGAATAGCCATTACCACACACATGTTAAACAGGCAGTAGTCTCAATGCAGCATAGCTACACTTACATGCTGTAGTAATTTTGTGGCACATCACCCTCCTGTCTTTATGCTATTTCCCACTGTGAAAAATGATTGAGGTACATCCAGATATCATCTGTGATGCTGTGTCAAAACACCACATCCAGGTACCACTCATAGCCACTGTCATGGCCAAATAATAACATGTTTTCCCTAGATAGTGTACTGTGTTTATCATGCGGATGGCTATGGGAACACCATCACAGCTGTACCACATGCAATCAGCTAGAGGAAGACTGCAATAGGTGCAGAGGCCATCACCTGACCATGTCCATCACTTACAATACACATGCTGCTGTGCAGGTGTACTCCTTCACATCCACCAGAGAGTGTGTGGGTGGGACAGACAAAGTACACAAGGGAAGGGCTTGGAGACTTAACCATAAGCATTATCTGCCACACG
Organism: Protopterus annectens; assembly: GCF_019279795.1. Taxonomy (NCBI): domain Eukaryota; kingdom Metazoa; phylum Chordata; order Ceratodontiformes; family Protopteridae; genus Protopterus; species Protopterus annectens. Next base: position 592,819,522 of record NC_056735.1, on the reverse strand, counting down.
CTGAACAGTGCAGGGGTCAAACCCCTGACTGACTACTCATTACTATTACATGTGCATGACGTTACTACATGTGCCACAAAGGCGACATGTTGCTGTGCTGTAAGAACATATATGTGTGTAAGTGAGTGACATCTGCAACAGAGATATAGTAGACATACATTAGGTGTGGCACACATGGCTGTCCACTTTAACGGATGCCATTGTCACCACAACCACACTCTCTAATGGACACACATTGACACCTTTGCCAGGGCCACAAATACACAATGTAACTACTTAGTTTGCCACACTGCAGTAATGCACAGGATTACATCATGCACCACAGGGGATAGTTGGAGGCTTTATGGGCTAGGGCATGTGAAAGTGCTTGACATCTGTTGGTATGCCAACAGGGGTTATACTGGGGGTGAATGTGGTTGGGAGCATCACAACCCACACACAGACACAGGGTGCCAGTACTGGCAGGCAGGTATGCATTGCTTCATGGGTGTGTAGTGGTTGGCTGTGCAAGATGGCTGTACAAGGCTGGGTGAGGGGTAATCCTTGGCATCGCATCATCCAACAATGTTGTGCAGTGCAGGGGTGTAGTGTCTGCAATGTCCCACACAGATGGGTACTGCATTATCTGGCCTGACATCCTGGTTACCAATGTGTATGGCCATAGCTTTGCAATGCATGCCATGTCTGTGTTTGATAGTCCTTAACATGGACATTGCCTGGGATGTGCATGTCCTACAATACTGTACAGTGACATGTACAGGTGTACCGGATTTGGCAGACACATGTTTTGTACACTGCCTGTTATCCCCCGATATGCCAATACTGGTCTGGTGTGGTGAAACCTGCTTATAGTGAGCAGGTCAACCTTACACCAGCATGGATAGTATGATAAAAGTATTCCGTGGTGTCAGTGGCATGGGTCCATACAGGGCACATGTGTACAGCATTGTCTGGCCTCTGTGAATCACATTTGATGGCACCACATATGTTGCAGGCATTCAGTGTGGAACATAGTAAAGGCACAATGTTCACACATATGTGCCTATTGTACGGCTGTACAGGGTGCCATGTCCTTTGTAGGCCACTGCATTAACACCATGCCTAAAATCTGTCATCAATGTGCATGGTACTAGCAACATATCAGGATATTCTATCCAAGTTTGTTTGTGCATGGCACATGGGTGCGGGACATATACTGGGTACTAGTAGGGCTGCATACTTTGTTCAGGAGGCCTTTTGCCAGATGTATGGGTATGGCTTGCCAACACAGTCCCATGGCTGACTGACAGATGTACTCCTCTTGAGGTGGCCAATGTGTCATAAGATGGACACCATATAGGAAAACTACAAAATCTGCTCCCAAACATGTCCAATGGCAAGACAATCACGGCCACCTCTACACAGGCTCTGACAGACAAACACACACTTGCCATGTCCTGTACACAACCCCCTACCAGATCACACTGCAGCAATACACATTTAGGGCATGCACTATGGCGAATACTGGGTTGCGGCATGCCTACAGGTGTATACCTAGGTGGGTGACAACAGCAGGAATGACAAAGGTGGTCATGTGATTTGTACAGAGAGTGCATACTCTACAAAGCACTGTACTTGTCTCATGCAGACACACACACACACACACACACACACACACACACACACACACACACACACACACACACACACTTGGCATGTCTGGGATTAGAACACCAACCTAACTACTTTATTACACTACAGCATTACTCAGTTACAGAATGTGGTACCGAGATTACTGGGACACAGCACTCCTAGAGGTGCATTTGTAGATGGGTGACATCATCAGCCTTGCCAAAGGTGGGTATAAGAAATGTAAGGAGTGTGAGCAGTCTAAAAGCATTACTCAGTCCTCAGGCAGACGGGGACAAACACACATGGCAAGTCTGGGATTAGAACACTGACCTAACTACTTTATTATACTACAGCATTACGCAGTTACAGAACGTGCTACCAAGATTACTGGGACACAGCACTCCCAGTAGTGTATTTGTAGATGGGTGACATCATCAGCCTTGCCAAAGGTGTGTATAAAATATGTAAGGAATGTGAGCAGTCTAAAAGCATTACTCAGTCCTCAGGCAGACGGGGACAAACACACAAACACACACACACACATACACACACACACACGGTAAGTCTGTGAGTAGAACACCGACCTAACCACATTATTACACTACAGCATTACACAGTTACAGAACACGCTACCAAGATTACTGAGACAAAGCACTCCCAGAGGTGTATTTGTAGATGGGTGATATCATCAGCCTTGCCAAAGGTGGGTATAAGAAATGTAGGGAGTGTGAGCAGTCTAAAAGCATTACTCAGTCCTCAGGGAGACAAGGACAAACACACACACACACACACACACATGGCAAGTCTGGAATTAGAACAACGACCTAACTACATTATTACATTACAGTATTACGCAGTTACAGAACACGCTACCGAGATTACTGGGACACAGCACTCCCAGAGGTGTATTTGTAGATGGGTGACATCATCAGTCTTGCCAAAGGTGAGTATAAGAAATGTAAGGAGTGTGAGCAGTCTAAAAGCATTACTCAGTCCTCAGGCAGATGGGGACAAATGCACACACACACACACATATGGCAAATCTGGGATTAGAACACTGACCTAACTACTTTATTACACTACAGCATTACGCAGTTACAGAATGTGCTACCAAGATTACTGGAACACAGCACTCCCAGAGGTATATTTGTAGGTGTGTGTCATCATCAGCCTTGCCAAAGGAGGGTATACGAATTGTATGGAGTGTGAGCAGTCTAAAAGCATTTTTCAGTTCTCTGACAAACAGGGATAAACACACACACACACACACACACACACACACACACACACACACACACACACACACACACACACACACACCAGTGGTGGGAATGGAACACCTGCCTGTTTACAGATCACTATTACAATACTACATAGTTACGAGTCACACCACACAAACTACACATTTCAAGGCTGTCATTATGACCTTCTAGGAATGCGGACATCAACAGGGATGCTGGCAGTTAAGATGTACATACCTGTGAACCTGTGTGTTTAAAGTAGGACTCCATCCTGACCTGGACTATGCCCATCTGTGGAATGGATGACTACTATCACTATACAGGATTACAATGGCCATGCCCATACACAGAGGCACATAACCAACACAAGGTGTCACTGGGCATGCTCACACACTTAGTAGCACAGGGCTGTTCAGAATGCACAATGTGTCCATCTACACAAGGTTATACTGGGCATGCTCATACACTTAGTAGCACAGGGCTGTCTGGGATGCACTCTGATTCTAAACACAGAAGTCCACAGTGGCCATGCTATTACAGGGAGATGTAAAGAACACATTGTAATGGGCTCTGGTGTTAGTAGTTGTCATTGTTAGCAGCAACGCTGCTCTACATATATTTGACACCAGTCTTTTACACAACGTCTGCTACTGTCCATCACCTTAGATGTACCATCCTATACCAAGCACAATATCACCACTCACAGTGATGTTTTGCTAGGAGTGGAAACTGCTTGACCAACACAATGAGCCTTGCTTGAGGTGGCAACTGCCTGAACAACACAGTGAGCCAATGTCCTGCTGTAAGTACGAGGTTGTCCAGTCCTTGTCATTCTGGGATGACATGACTGACAGTAGACAGGCCTTTGACACATATCACATGCATCCATGATTCAAGAGAGTGGGGATAATACCCATCCGCCCATACAGTGCCATTCCAAGGCAAATGTCCTAAACACAGGATAACACCCTAACACCTACAGGACAACTGCATTGTATGCTTATGCTAACCAGTGCTAGATGTGTAGCGTCCATAATTACAGCTGCTCACTGTAGATCCAACAATGGGGAGTACTGAGTTCTGTGTAGTGAGGAACACCTGGCTGATGGGTCTGTAGTGCACAATAGCACTACCACCATATACCTCAGAACCAGACATGTGGGCCATAACACAGGTACGGACCACTCCAGGTGGTGGTGTCCCCACATACATAGATGCCACTCACATGTACCGACCGGTACCCCCATGAAAGGCATCACAGATGAGTCATGTGCAGGACACAGTATCACATGCTGCATTCTAGGATGTAAACCTCAGACACCACCATGCCCTCAGACCACCAACACACATCCATACATGTTGTAGGACATATAAGAGTACACCACCATGTGACCCTTGACCAGTGTACTGTACCAAGCTCTACATCAACTGTAGAGAGTACCCATGTACTGACGCATTTGCATCATGTGTTATGCAATGCAATTATACCACTTTCTGTAACCAGGTCAGCTGTACACATACCAGGGGCCCTATGTTATTTACAGCATTAGCAGATGACTGTTACTGTACACCAGTAGACACCCTCATGTATGGATATGACATACATGTTCCTGCCCTGGGTATGTACATGCTACACACACACACACACACACACACACACACACACACACACACACACAGACACACACATGCACAACATACATGTAAATAGCATAGCTGTTGTTGTCCTTTGTGCAAACAGGTGGCTACAGCCATTACACACATGCACATGGAATGTAGGTCCACGGCTGCTGAATGCTGACAGTACATAAGGCATGATATCAATGTTGACAGAGGTAACATTCCCTCTGTACTGGTCATCCATTACATCTATCATATCATACAACAGTCCATGTGTCATGTATGTCATTACTCATGTCCACCAACTGCAATGCCTACAAACATGCCCAACTGACAGGATTGTAGGACCTACACACATGTACATGCAGTGGTGTGCATTCCGATAACATGCATGTGCAGTTGCTGATGTATGCAGGTGACGTGTATCCAAGTACATCATGCAGTTGCAATGCAGCCTCAACATTGCCAACTGTATATGGTGATATGCTGAATGCATGGAAAGATGTACTTCAGGTATGGACAGATGTGTGGAAATAACTAAGTGGTGGGGCATCTTTACAGATGGATGTTTGCTGAGGACAGCTCACAGGTGTGTCACAAGCAGTCCTACAATAACCTGTGTAACCAGTAAGCAATGGTTTCATTAATTGAAGGACATAACACACAACTTAGACAGCGGTCAGGGTGACAGCGAAGGTAAATCACTTGACACCTGTTAATAGTTAAGACGTCCCGTGTGCATATATCAGCACTGTTGCCAAAGGAAGCATCAGTACACTTTGTAACGTGTGCAATACTGCTGTAAGTCTGCCATACATATCATGAGCTAGGCAGGTGTTTGATTCACAGTACTGGGATGTGTGGTTGAGTGTGTGTCCATATATGTCACGTATGGTGGGGAATACATCTCAATTGTTACTCACTCTCCTGTACACTAGTGTACACATCTGTACAGACTGCAATGTAGAAAGCAGGACATAGGCAGGGGCATGTATCTGACATGTGAAGTATCTATATGTGCGTGACATAGGTGTATTCAATACTGAATACCACAGTGTGTGTGTGTGTGTGTGTGTGTGTGTGTGTGTGTGTGTGTGTGTGTGTGTGTATGTATGGCTGTCTGGACCCTGTAGTGAGGATGTATGTTACCATACTGAACTGATAAGACCCCTCCCCCCATCCAGGCGATGCAATCTACTATCCCTGTTGATGTCCCCGATCTTAGGCCATACTGACTACCTGTACATGTGTATTCTCTGTGGTGCATCATGTAGGTGCACAGTACTGTAATGATGATTTGCACATAGGCAGGGGTCCTCACCTCACCAGTAGCAACTGTGTGCGAGTGTGTGTTTCTGTGTTGGTGAATCAGTGAGTGTGTGGGTGTGTTACTGTGTCAATGAATACATGTGTGTCAATACCTGAGTGTGTGGGTGCAGTTGTGTGTTGGCATTCTGTCATGGGAACGTGTATTACTGCTTCCCAATGAGGCATCAAGCTTCCCACTGGCCTCTACCCTTGTAATCATCTAGACTGCTCTCTTACCTCACCACTCCATGTAACTGTACCTGTGATGTCACCCTGTATGGATGTGATGTCTGTAGCCACAGTAGCTTAATACACAGCTATCATGCTCTTAGATCAGTAGATGTGTTTGGAACGTGGGACATTCTCACTTTTCTGTGGCAGCTACACGGTGCATGCTGGTATATTCATACATACCTGTGAGTAGTCCACATTGACATATGGGACACTAACTGCAAACACTGACATCCACCGGCACGTGCAATTGGACCTGAAGGAGGACAGTAGAACATCATGACCAACATGCAGTTACCGTTGTTACACAAGACACATACTCTTAACATATGAAATGCATTGTACACCTGTTGTACATGGTATGTCTGCTGCCTGTCAACAGTACTCAACAATTGTAAACTACACTTATCTTCCTAGTCTGTTCACCCTGTGCATCAGACAATATGAGCATGTCCCTGCACCGATGGTGTGGATGTCAGGGATGCGGCACAGGCATCATCATATGCACAAGATGATAATGTTTGCCAGAGGCCTAGGCTGCACCATTGGATGACATCATGTGTGTGAGTTAGGGCCTTTGATCTAATTGGGCGTGTGTGGATGTTATGCATGTGTGTGTTGCGGTGATCTACATATGTTTCCAGTGTGTGCATGTATGTATGCACACAGTTCTGGCATGTGTCTGGCCTACACACGGGTATTATTGACAGCTGCAGACTGTACAGGCCAGGATTTACAGTTCACGGTGTCTGGCCACGGACATGTGACTTGTGCCTGCCAGGGGTTGCACAGGCACTACCAGGCAGAGGTGCAGATTGGCTACTGTCTGATGTCACTTGTCCACTGGAACTGTGTCCCTGTTGGGACCATCCTGGGCCACGTGCATGTGGCCTGCTGTGTCGTGGTGCAGACAGCACAGCACCAGATGCACTGCTGCTGCTACTGCCACTATGGGAGCGGACATGTGAGGTAGCTCATACACATAGACCTGAAACAGGTTATGTAGCAGGCCTACGTCCACGTGCCCGACACCTCACTCCTACCATATGTTCCAACACAGACAGCTCATGCTCGCAGATTGTCATGCCACGGTCAAGGACTCCAACCATGTCACCCAAACGGCAATCTGCTGTTGAGCATTTACCATTGCCTGGATGTTATTGTTTAATGAACGGACAGCAGCCCTCTGAAGCCTCTGATCTTCACTGTTGTGCCATTCAGCATGTGCCTGTGCCTCCATTACAGCCTGAAACATGCGTCTGGTGACACCAGCTGCTGCACTCTGTCTTGCAGGAACATGCTGGTCAGAGGTCCTCATATGAGCAGCACTGGCCACGTGCCCATGTGGGGCACCACCAGTCAGTTGGCTGACACCATGGTGTGCAGGCACACCTTCCATAGCCCCCACATGTTCCTGTTCCAAGGTACCACACGCCAACTGTCCTTCATCTATGGCCACTGGTGATGGGGTATGTGCAGGCATGGGATCTGTGTGTGGGGATGAGGGGGATATAGATGGAATGACAACCAATGGCACAGTTTCAGCCCCTGACAACTCTGCCTATGCCTCAATCATACGTTCATCATCACTGCTAGAGTCTGTGGGGACACTAACATTAGATGCAGCGCAGGAGGGTAATGCACCTACATCACCTGTGAGGGCAGACAAGAACTGTACATTACAATCTATACAATAGACACACACACAGACACAGACACACACACACACACACACACACACACACACACACACACACAAACACACGCATGTGATATGACAGAAGGCATGCATGTGATACGGTAGATGGCATGCAGCACAGACAATAATAGTAGTAGTTATCATATATCCCTGGGTTTACACACAACAGCATGCATGTGTCACAGCAGACGGAATGCAAATTATACAATCATAGTAGTAGTTAGCATTCATCCCTGTGTTACACCATGTAGACCAGCACAGGTTAACAGTACACCTGCCTGATGTGTGGCATATGACCTTGACAATCACATGTAGTATACCATGTGATCTGCTGACGTGTGCAATGACATGCATACATGTTTAACACAATGGTGTCTTGTCAAATATACAGTGGGGTAATGGTGTCCCAATGCAGTGTTGTGTGTCCACCCTACAGATATACTGCACATTTAGTTGATGTGCATGGCCATTGCAGGGAATCATGAGGCATCTCTATTGCTATACAGTGTGAGCTACAGACACAGTTCATAGCCATGACTGTGTTCAGATAGAATACATATATACTGTGGAATGTGACCCACATTACTGAGGTGTATACACACTAAACCATGATGTGGAATGTGTGACACAGGTCACTGAAGGGTATACGGATGACACCCCTGCACATCTGCAACCATATTGCTGCTGCCTGGCAACTATGGCCAGACATGGTGAACACATGTCCCATATGACATCTGTGTACCACACACACACACACACACACACAAAGAGCAAGTATGACATTGATGCCCAACACCAGCAAGGGGAATGTACTGTATCTGTGGGCTGATGTGGTTACTGTACAGGTGACTGCTGTCGTGTTGTGACACCTTCAAGATGTTCAACACATCTTATGTGGTGGATTGATGTCATGCCTACACAAGATGTGCACAAGCCTGTAGGATGTCTAGTGTTCCACATCTACAATATAACCATTACACAAAGGCCATAGTTGGACCATGTGTAGCCATTGTACGACAGGGTTTACACACAAGCACATCATGTCTACTGTGTGTGTTGCCTCATGTCTCTGGCCATCCTCCCTGGCCATGCGTGTACATGTGTTGGCCAAATTATTGTGATGGGCATCTATTTCACATGTCTGTGTTGTCCCATATGACATACACCCATAGATGTCATATGCTCCACTGACGACAGGGTTATGCAGACAAAGGGTGGTATGTGGGATATGTTTTCAGGTTAGTTAGGCAGTGTTGCAGCCAGGCCACTAGATGTCATGGACATGTCAAGATAGCAGATCACATTCTGTGACATTCATAGCAGGGCTATGATCCACACCAGTAAATCCTGTGGGCTGGCCATAATCCAGCCCACTGTTTGTATTACTCACATGTGTAGTTGTGTAGTTCTGATCTGTAGTACATGTCCCTACAATGAACAGCACCTTAACCAGTGTATGCACAGCTGTCCACACATCTGCCAATGACAGTTTGTGAGGATTCATGTTGGTGAGGTGATTCACATAGTTTGCAAGTGTTGCACATGGGTAGGCATTGTGATGCATTGCAGGTCCGATCTGTATATTGTGACAGGACCATATATTATGTGTACATGTTGTAAATGGCCACATGGCAGATAGATCTGTGCATTACGATGCCTGATAAATAATAACAGTCTCACCTGCAATGGGCTGCTGTCGCAGCTGAACCCCAGAAGTACCTAAATAGGAGTAACACAGCAGTATGAGCATTATCCATGCCTGTATAATGGCTACAGTGTGCAATGTGCATGTTAACACACACACCAGTACATTAGACTATACTATGGTGTATGCACATGTGTGCATACACAGAGTAGCATACTATAGTATGCTCATGTGTGTATCCTACAGGCCTGTGCACATCTTGTGTATGATGTTACATTACATATTGTACAGTGACACATGCAACTATATGGAATATAGTTGTTATAGGTGCAGTGCTGACTAACCAGGCAACTCCAGGCTCAGTGGTTGAGAGACACCCGCCTCCACAATATCGACTAAGGCTTGTAGATGTTGTTCTGCAGGTGTCCCCAGGTTAGCCAGTAGCTCCTCAGTACGTGTGAGTGGGGGCTGGGTTGGTGGTCCACCACCTGTTGCACCTTGTTCCCTGGCGATTGCATTTGCATGCTGTTTCGCCCATCTAATGAGGTCTGTACAGTGTCTGCACATCTGCTGGTATGTGCGGTTGTGGCCAGCCACATCATTAACCCTCCTGCAAAGTTCCGTTCACAGGACATCCCACTGCTGTGCATCCTGTGGCACAGGATGAACAGGATATCATGATTATCATGTAGGTATGGAATGAGGGCATCATCCTCAAAGCGGGTAAAAGGGGGTAGCCTAAAACATGGCATACCTGGAAGACATAATGATGGAGACAGGTCACAGTAACTCACAGAGACATACAGAGCTACAGCTGAACATACATGTGTATCGCATTTATTACGATTAAATAGTAGTATTTGCAAATCTACATGACGCTGACATGTTTGTGTCACACACATGTGACACTCAATGGTGAGTGGATATTATCATCATATATATGTGTGTGTGTGTGTGTGTGTGTGTGTGTGTGTGTGTGTGTGTGTGTCACCTGATTACATTGCTCATTCTCCATGTGGATGCTGTCTTCATGTGGGCATGTCTGTTTGTCTGTACTGGTGTTCCTGCCTATCAGAACATGGCTGGATGTGTCCACATTAATGCAGTCAACCTTGATGCTGTGTATATGTCACATATAAAGACTTACACTGCCTTAACAGACATGACCTGTGACCCTGCAGACTTGCTCACATAAGGTTTTGCATATATGTGTTCTGCCATATACATCTACATGGCACTGTACTGCAATTCAACATCCTGCCATGTATCACCTGTGTTGCACATGTGATACACATGGGACACTGACTAGCCAGATGGTATTTGCAGGGATGGATATCAACTATAGCATGTACAGTCAAAGTCAACTAGTAGGCTATATGCCATGGGCCATGTATGAATCTAGGATGAAAGGTTACCTGGCTGTAGCCTACAGGCAGGTCTCTGGGGCCAGGTGGAGCAGAGCCACATTACTGATCCACAGGGTTAATGATACATTTACCATGCGGTCATCACACCATGTATGAGAGGGGAGCGATGTGCAGCTTTGACGGACAAGAGTGCATAGTATGGCAGGACTATGTAAAGTGTTTGGGACAAGAATCTGTCCAGCATGTGGAAGGTGGATGTCAATGAAGTATGTGTTTGAGATCAGGATGTGCACGTGTAGCATGTCCACCATCACTGGGTTAGACATGGATTTATTTAGGGTATGCATCATGCTACATAGTGGAGATGGGGAATGGGAAGGCTGGTGTAGGCCATCTGCACATGGCCAATACCCCTTAAAGGAAATATGTCATCTGATATGGGTCAATTGAGTGTTGTGTATGGCTGGACAATGATCTCTATATTCATGGATGGCACCCTGTCATTATTAGGGTTGCCACATATAACTACCTGACAGGTGTGGTGATGAAGCTATCACAGGAAAGACAACTGCCCAGCTGCATCCCTTACACACAGTGTCCATTATGTTGAGCCCTGCCTAGGTGGTAGTTCATGGGTACAGGGTTATTAACATAGGGGTGACAATACAATATGTAGCTCTCAGATTGTGGCCATATGTCACACACACCTCACCCACAAAGCCCCTTCTGTATGTTGTCCACAACACTATTGAGTCAGTTATTGCACCTAGGTCATAGTCATTTGCATACTTCAATAGGCAGATGCCTTCTGTTTGTCTGTGTGGTATGGACTACAATGAGGAGGAATACAATTAATTAACCCTATCTTACTGTAACTGGCACTGGTGTGATGAGCATGTATTATTCAGACACCTTCTGTAGTGTTGGTTCGGCCAGCAGTCCCATTGCAAAACACTCCTGTGACATAGGAATGTACATCTAGTATACCAAGTGTAGGTGGAACACAGTATGGGTGATGATGTCCTATGACCTGGCAAGGTTATGATATGCAGCGTGAAATCAACCTTACTGCCATCTACATCTGTACAGCTGACATCAAATAATTTGATCAAGGTTCATGGCCTTTCAGACCAGACTCAGCAGGGTAGTAGTGCAGTACTTCCCATTATCAATGGTGTCTCCCCCTTTGTGGGTTGTGATACCTGTTGGTGTGCACCATTCAGTGTGTACACAGCCTGACATAGAGCTATGTTTTACATGATGTGTACATGGAGAGCAACATGTTTTGCCATATGTGTATGATACAACCTGTGATGTGGACAGGTCCCATGCAGCCTGAGTGCAGCTTGTACCTGCATAGTTGTGGGTACAGAGGCTCTGTGGTGTACATGGATATATGATTGTGTACCTGTTGGGGGGGAGCAGTGTGTTTATGATATCCAAGACCCTATCTGGATTGCTTATTCATGCTCAGCACTTGTTCAGAACTTGTAAGCACTACATAAGCTACTAATTACTATAGCACTCAGTCTTCCTCATTACCTAGAGGTAAACAGGTTTTTTGCATACTTTTCTCACTTGCTTAGAGTAAAATAGCTCTTGTACTCACTTTCCTCACTTATCTAGGGGAAATTCGTTTTATATTCAGGCATGTCCAAGGGTCAGCTGCCAGTGTTCTCTCCTGTCTATCTGATGAATCTGGACATCTTGAGGCAATGTAGACATTGCCTCATGTACACAGACAATGCTCTCCTGTACCACCCAACACTACAACCTGTGAGAGATGCACTTATCTAGCCGAACTGGACGTAAAGTTCTCTCCAACTAAGCCTGACCCTGACAGTCATGTGGAGAAGGTAAACATTCGCACCATACCACACTCTTCACATAGTCTCACTGAATCTACCCCAACATTAACTGAGAAAAGTACTCGTGTACCAACTTATTAGCTCAACGCTTTCTGGAATTCATAAACACCAATGCCCTGGATCAACATATCCACACACCCACCAGGGGCAACAATATCCTAGACCTAGGCATTACCAACATGAGTGACTGGTGTTCCACACCCGAAGTCAACTCCTCGTTGGTCCGATCCAGCCATGAGCTGAACACCATTGATATCCACATCCCGCCCCCACCCCCCTTAAGGTAACCACAGTATAATATGTCTACAAAGCCAACTTTATGCTTCTTAAGACAGACGTGGTGAATGACATGACACCCATGCAGATGGACAATACTGTTACAACTGCTGAATCCTACACAAATGCACTCTATAAGCAATTACACTAGTGCATGGATTGTGCTATCCCAAACAGAACCAAGATGCTATACTCCTAATTAAGGAAGCCATTCTGGTGGTCCCCTGCCATAAACAAACTGTACAACAGGAGGAAGACACTGTTGCAAAAGAGAGTACAATCCCATGTGTGGAGGAGCTCCCTGGTCAGCCTCAGTAAGAAGGTGAGATCCCTTATAAGATCTTCCAAAGCTAGCTACGAAAACAAAACCACCACTAATTCCAACAACAACCACAAAGCATTCTATAACTATGTCAAATATCTCAATGTCAACACCCAGATCTGCTCTGAGTTACAGCACAAAGGCATGAACACTACAAAACCAACTAATATTGCCAACATCATGGCAGATAGGTTCAGTGCTACCTTCCCCCCCTCTCACCCCCTAAAGGGCCCATATCTATACAGGAAGAGTGCAGAGTCTCTGTACTCACAACTACACAGGTAAAAGCTGCACACTCTAAAGCCAATATCACAGCATCCATGGGACCGGACAACATCCCAGGCTGTGTTTTACATGAACTTAAGAACGTACTGGCTCCCCACCTAAGCACCATGTTCAATAATAGACTCGCATTGGGCTTTGTGCCCCCTGAATGGTGCACAGCAACAGTTATCCCACTCCACAAAGGTGGCACCACAATGGACCATGGGACCTATTGCCCTATAGGCCTGACTAGCCTGGTCTGCAAGACTATGGAGCACATCATCATGGATCTCAGTCACAGAGACATTGGGTACCTCCAAACCTTTGACCCCTCCCAGTTTGGCTTTGTTAAGGGCAGACCATGCCTCCTAAACCTGGCGGACTTCTTAGAGACACTTACCAAGGCATTAGATGAGGGTAAGGAGGTCCACACAGCCTACCTAGCTTTTTCAAAGGCTTTCAACACCATTCCTCATTCTGGTATTATTGACATACCCATCTGCCTGAACATTAACCCATACTTCATGTGATGATTTGCAAAGTGGCTCATGGACAGAACCCACACAGTGGGAGTCGCATACCCTAGGTCTGACTTTATACCAGTTACAAGTGGCATCCCCCAGGGCTCAGTCCTAGGACCCCTCATGTCCAGTATATAATTCTCTGATGTACAGGCAAACACAGGAGGGCTTTGACTGAAAAGGTTTACAGATGACTGCAAACTAGGGGACATAATTGTTTTCCCAGCTGTTTCAGACACCCTCCGGAAGGGTCGCACTGAGACGGATACCTGGTGTCAATAGCATGGCCTCAAGCTGAATGCCAAAATTGCATTGTCATCCCCTTTGGATATAACTAATTACCCGCAGACTACTACATAGGTGCCAGTCCCCTACATACAGAAAAGATAATAAGGGATCTGAGAACCCCAGTAGATAGCAATCTCTACTTCAATACCCAAAATGACAAGGTGGTTAGAATATCCTTCTACGTGGCCCCCCTAATCTCTAATGGGTTCACGTCCAGATCAAAGGAGGCCATTGTGCCTCTCTACTCATGACTTATTAGACCAATTAAAGGATACAACACCCCATTTGGGACATACCTTACAAGACAACTGCAACAGATTGGAAGACCACAACAGTACCACACCAAGAGGATTACTGACCTCAAACAGATGACCTATGCAGCCCAACCTAAGAAGCTCCAGCTGTACTCGGTTACATACCGCATACTCACAGGTGATCACTGCTTGACATACAAGGCACATGTCCAACCCAGTATTGCTGGATATGCTCCAGCTAAACAGAGGCCCCTGAGAGCCACATGCTCTAGGGATATACACCTAACCACAATGATGACTAGGACGTGCTGGATGGATAAATTCCTGACCTGGACACTCCCCATGCTTTGGAACATGATTCCAATGTACATCAGGCAGGGCCCCTCACTAGCACTCTTCAAGGGAAACCTTGACATGTGGATGAGAGACAGACATGTACCCCAGGGATCACAGCAGTGGCTCTGCTGAACAGAGGCACAGGGAACTAATGGCTCTGCCGTTCAGAGGCACAGGGAACTAACCTATGGTGGTGGCAAAAGCCAACACACTCTAGCTAGGCTTATAAATACCCTTGGTAAGACAGCCTAGTACCTACCTTTGCACTTATTACATGTCTTATTGCATGGATAGTTAACTAGCTCTTCCATTTTACTTTGCTATCATGCTGATAAACTGTCGGGTGACTAGAAGTCATATGTATCCTGTTATTGTGTATTGTAAATGCCAATAGACATAACTAATGTTTGCCTAACATAACAGTAATGCTATGTAACTTGCAATGGATCCCTATCACAACACCAACATACCACAAAACCGACACTCAAAACAACAATACCAAAACACCGAAAACGCACAAAACCGACAACTCACAAAACCGAACACCATAACACTGACACCCAAAACACAGACACACAAAATGTAAACTACACATAACACACAACTATACATGCACTAACCCTAACCCAAACCCAAACCCTAACCCTAAGGTCCGACACTACCACACACTTACCCTACCCGCACCCTAACCCTAACTCACTTAACCCGCCACTAAACCTACATTCCGTCACTATCGCACACTTACCCTACCCGCACCCTAACCCTAACTCACTTAACCCACCACTACACCTAAAGTCCGTCACTACCACACACTCACCTTTCCCACACCCTAACCCTAAATCCTACACTATCTCACACTTACCTGTCCGCTCCCTAACGCTAAATCCCTCACTATCGCACACTTACCTGTCCGCTCCCTAATGCTAAATCCCTCACTAGCACACACTTACCTGTCCGCTCCCTAACACTAAATCCCTCACTAGCACACACTTACCTGTCCGCTCCCTAATGCTAAATCCCTCACTAGCACACACTTACCTGTCCGCTCGCGCTCACACGTTGCCCATGTTGGTGTTTCGGCTGTCGGGATTTCACATTGTCGATCATCTGTCTCGTCGGTCTTCTCGTGTCGGACTTCTTAGCGTCAGTGTATTGGCGTGTCGATGAAGTCAAGGAGACCCCTTGTAATACATATCTGCCTACAATACTGTACATTACACAGTTATTGGCACAATATCCCACAATGCAAATCATAATTGCACAGTGGGCCAACCTTCGACATGTTATTCTCAGTAATACACCCATACGTATGGCTACTGTTACAATATATCACCATATACTATCCCCTGTTACTTGTTGGACTAGCCCTGCCACTGACAGCAGCTGGTGAGGAATATTTGTGTTCAAAGCCCGTATATAGCATCCCTTGTGGTGCATGCAGTGTTTGCCTTGTGACCTGCAGCAGTACACACATAAATACTACAAGCGTTACTATGCTAAAACAATACATCACTACAAGATAACTGTTTTCACTATATGGATTGCGTGCACTTTAAATATTTCAGAACAGGTACTAAATACACAGACATACTGAGTGTTCTACATACCTTATTAGTAACCCGAGGTGTCATTGACTGTTGATTCAATCCTTTTCAGTTTGTGTTTCAATCTTCTTTGTAACATTCTGCTGGTATATACGGATGGTTTGAATGTGTGATAAGCTATCCTTTTCTAATTAAATATCGGTAACATGTGCTATCCTTACCACCAATTGGTGTTCCAAAGTAGCTAATAAGATGCACATCAGCTTTGCAGCTACTCCATTAACCGATACCATGGCAACAGTGGTGTATAACTGAGTACTCCTTTTCGGCTTTGTCCGTTTGCCTTACTTTCAAGGAAGACAGCCTGGATGTGGTGTTTGTGATGTATTTCAACAGCTATATGGAGACAGACATATTAGCTTCATGACTCCCATGGATTGTGTGTAATGGCTAGATGATTTTGTTCTATACGTGAGTACAGCTGTTATATTTCAGAACATTGCTACTTATGCAGGGTTTGTTTGTACCTGATACTTCTGCAGATGTTTCAGTCAGGCAAGGATGTTTGGGCAGCTCAAGGCTGTATGGCTATGCATGAACTGTTATGTGGTTTACAGTGTGCTCACCAGACATCCTTGATTTGGTATACATGTGTATCATACGGTGCTGTTACTCAGTAATTGGTAACACTTCCTGGTGTACACACAACTCTCTGAAACGGGATTAGTGCAAAGAATCCCTGTAACATCATCAGCTGTTCCATTGTATAACAGCAACTATTTCACATAGGGCCATATTAGTGTGTCACTGACAAGGTATGTTAAGGCTTCTGCAGATGTCGTACAGTGAGTGAGTGATTTGTAATGTTAATACAGTTTATACTGTAATTTGTTTGGGTGTGGGGGTGATGGTGGGTGTGCATAGCAGATGCAGGTGTGTAGGAACTGCTTTTATACATAATCGATATGTGCATGAGGGTTCCTTCCCTATTTGAACACCTATCCTTTAGTGGAATAATACTATGGTAATTGCAGGCTGATTCATTAAGGCACTGTTAAGTGGTTCCTGTATAGCATGCAGGTGATGTTAGTCCTTGAATCCTTTCAGCAATACATCGGAATGTAATAAAGTGTTGCTACATGAAAGCTGTGTATTTCTGTCATAGGTATTTGCAGTCATTTTAGTTGTGTTGGTGACTGACACTCTTTGGCTAGGGTTGCCATCTTTTCATATGGCCATAGTGGGACATTTTCGGGACACACATCAGATTTTAAAGGCCGACACAAACCCACGGTCAGTACAGGGATAGAACTTTCCTTTCTTGCCTAAATATAAGCTTATTCTTGTAGCAGTTTAGTTGCTTATCCTGTTTCTTGTAACATGTAGGTATTTTAGATACAGAAAGAACTATTGTATGCAACTATTACATTACATATGGGACATAATTATGTCCTACAATCTCAAGACATTTGCCACGTTTAAAATATTTGGTCAGGATACAACCGCCCAAAGAGGGACTGTCCCTCGCAAAGTGGGACAGGTGGTAACCCTATCATTGGCTCATGACCATAGCACATATTTGTAATAGTGTATAGGCATATACTCTCCATATCCTTTGTTCATAAAGGTTGGTTGTGGCGGAATATGTGATTGCTATGGTCCATGTTATACTCATATATGAACACTTCAACCGCCGTATATGGGATACCTATGGAATCCTGAAACCACACAGTTCCAACGCCCACAGTACCGGGCCAGGACCTCCATACCCCACATTACCGACAGCGACAGTAACTCGCGAAAGTAACATGAACATGGAACACACAGACACACTGCTACCCACCACATCCAAACAAACCATCCTACACTACGTATGAGAAGGTGGGCAAGCCCTCCTACACCCACCATGTGGGAGTCTGCGCCCCCCACACCCCCCTACTTTAATATTCTACCTCCTAGATTGCGCAAACAGACGCACAAAGCTAACCCACACCCACACATTACAGTCCCCCAGGAACACACACCAGACTCAGAACACACACTTTCACACACTACAGCCCTCAGAAACACACTTACACACAGTAACCTACTTGAACCGAAACACCAGAAGCACTGACTAACTGTCCCTTAACATTGTGATTTTAAACCTCGCGCATCTGGTGTTTCGGTACTGTGTTCTTTCAGACTTTAAGCCTCGTGATTACGCACGTCAGTATGTCAAGCAGTCGGTATGTGGTAGGTATCCCATTTATATGTATCTCCATGGTTGTGTAGATGTTGTTAACCTATCTATATATCTACATTTATTATTTTATTTTTATTATTTTATTTTAATTTATTTATATTTGTTGACCAGGAGTGCCGACTTCCATATATATGTGTATCCCCATATATCGACATATCTCTCTCTCTCTCTCTCTCTCTCTATATATATATATATATATATATATATAGATATATATATATATATATATAGATATATATCTCACAGGCATCAAATGGCTTGTCGACCATCTCAGGTAGACCCATATATATATATATATATATATATATATATATATATATATATATATATATATATATATTGATGTATATATATATATATATATATATATATATATATATATATATATATATATATATATATATATATATATATATAAAACAGAAACCTTTCATTGGGTACATGCCGGTTTTTCCTATTTTTACACATTCATACCTTTTGTGTTTTATCCTGTCAGTATACACAACTGCCATTGGTACATCTCAGGTAGCTTAATGGTATGTTATTGTGACAATTGTGTACATGGTTGCATGTTCTAATCCTGGCAGTGGTATTTTACCTCTTAGAGCAGGCACTGGTAGTGTAAGGGTGATTAACACACATTTCAGTGGTTGTGTGTTCCACGTGTTTATTATTCTGTGGAATACTATCTATATATGCAAGCTGTGTTTAAGGTAACATGTAAACATCAGAAAATTCCTGTCAGGGGTACTCCCCATTATTTGGAACTACATCCCTGATTACATTATACAAAACCCCTCACTATCACTCCAGGGCATCCTTGCAGAGTGGGTGGGGAACAGTAGATACACCCCAGGGATCCTGCAATTGGCTCTGCTCCACAGAGGGATAGTTAGTTAATCAATGGGGTGGTGACAGCAGACACATTTTGCCTATGCTTATGAGTGGCCTCGGGCAGTTAGGCATGTACCTACCTATGTATCTATGAACCTCTGCATATAGTATGGACACATGCTGATAGCTTAATTTACTGTTCAGGTATTGACTTACCTTGTGCCAATGGCAGTTGTGTGTACAATAGTTGAGGGCTACCTATGTAGGATGCACACAGCAGACCACCTATACATGAGAATTTACAGGGGGTCGTGCGTGTGTGTCATCCATGTTGCTGTGTGTGCAGGTGGAGAAGGGTGTCAGTCCATGAATGCCTACACTGTCAGTGTGTGCTATACATTCCCTCTTTGCCAAGGCATGGGAATACTGAGCATGCCTCTGTCTGCCTACTGGGGCTAGCACAGGTTGTTCATGGTCTGAGTCCCTCTGTGCCTCTGGGTCCCCTGGCAATGGTGGTGGGCTGTGAGGGCCTTCACCATTCTGTCCCTGCTGAAGCTGTTTCTGCAGGATCATATTGTGTAGCATGGCACATACTATGAAGATGTGGGCACACGTGCCTGGAGAGTATTGCAAGGCTCCACCAGATATGTCCAAACAATGGAACCGTGATTTCAGCATCCCAAACACATGCTCTATGATGATTCTGTTTCCTGCATGTGCCTCATTATGGTGTTCTTGCGTGGCTGTGTGTTTGAGGGAAGTATATGCGCTCATTGGCATGTGGTAACATGGCATCCAGGAACTGGTGGAGTACCCTGGATGCTGATGCCTATGAGATCCCCATGATATCCCCAGTTGGCCTTTGGAAGGTACCTGCAGCTAGTATTTTCAAGCTTACACATACCTTCGTGTCCACTGGGATGGGTTCCCCTCTGTTACTTCTGGCTCTGAGGCATGGCTGGCACAGCTCAACAAGTTGCTGCATGATGTCCCTGTCTACCCTGTAACACTCTACTATCTCCAGATCATGTAGCCCCTGGTAGGTTACCCTGGGTCTGAACACTCTTCTCCTCCAGTGCCTGAGATGGTAGTCCGCATCATCCTCCACACCACCGTCAGTCTCCAACACATGCTGGTGAATCAAAGCTATGGCGGCCCCTAACATGTACATATTAAAAGTTCCCCATCTGTATACATCAATGGTGCAGAGTGTCTGGGAATACACAAGTGTGTGTGTGTGTGTGGGACTTTCACACCTTATACTATTGTGCAATGGATGATGCTGGTGTAATTGGGTGTGTATATGCAATTCCAGCTGCAAGGTATCTTGATTATTGGTTTTACAGCAGGTACTGCTATTGTGGGGCCTTTGGTGTTGACTTCCGCTTGGCTGCCATGATTCATCTATTGCCCTTTACTTCACTTTTCAACCCGATTCCCCTCCCATTGTCAGGCATGCATCCAGCTGCCGGCTTTCTTGTATTGTACTTTCACAACCCAGGATTGTGTTGGGAAATGTGTTATGTAGCTGATCTACTGCAAGTTTGCTTTGTTCTGCTGTGACAGTTCTCTTTTCTTTGCTGTACGGCACCTCCCCTTTTCTGTTCTGCACGTAGCTGCTAGCAGCCTTGTTAGCTGTTGTCAATGGCCCACTGTGAGTTCCTAGGTGTTACTTACTCATTTGTACTCCAATTACCATGCTGCAGCATTTCTTTATTGTCTTCCCATATCCTTCCTGTTTCAGCTGTGGTGCGTGCCGCACACAGCCGTTTACCAGGTTTTGAGCGTGTTTTCATCCACGTTCACATGCACTTTCGGTTACCTTCTGTGCTCTCAGCTAAGCAAAGCTATGGCTACTTCCACACCCCTATCCAGTGGCTTTGCTTAGCAACAGGCAACCTGGATTAGCAATGATCCAATGTGCTTACAGCTACGGTGGCGCACTCCTCTCTTGATGTCATGTTTACCTCCAGGCCACTCCTCGGTGTTGTACTGCTATGCCATGTGGTACATCCTTACCCTGGTGGGGTGTTTGCGATTCAGTATTACTTGACTCATTTGCATGGCATTGACTACTAATTCCTAGTTACTGCACAGAACACTGTCACAGACCCTTAGCAACCCTTGCGCCATGGCTGTGGTGTAACATGCGTGCCATTGACTATTATGGGGAATTCATGAATTGTGTTACATTGCAGTTTTATGACATCTAAATATATTTTCCTTGTGATTCCATTTGCGCATCAATGCACTGCAGTTTTACTTTGCGTTAGTATGGCCATGACATTAAATGCTATTTTGTTTATGTGTTGTGCATGTATTTTTATGCCATTGGCTATATATTTAGCCATTGGCATATATTAACATTATAATACATAAGTTTTGTCCGCTTTCATGGCTCTGATTTTATGTTTGAAAAAATGTAAACCTTTTTTTGGTTTACATTTCTTCATGCTTATACTACGGCTGCACCACTTCATGAATCGCTATATACCTTCATTTGCATGCTACACTGTTGCACATGGGGTAATTAGCATACATGTGCCAGGAGCTGAGCAGCTCTATCATATGCTGGTAGTGCACGTGGAAACAGCTTGTACCTGAATCGCTCAGCGGCCATATTTGGCACTAGATCACTGACGCTACTATGGCACCTGGCGCAAGCTTCATGAATCCTGGGGCATATCATCCAATATGTACAGTTGAAAAAGTTGCAGCTCTAATACCGATTGCCACTGTATTTTCTGTTTTGGATGCAAAGACTTAATTTTGGCAAGTAATGCTGGATCGCAAATCCTCATTTCTAACTACTTTTGGTACTCCATTTTGCAGATACAGATTCCTAAGGATGCCATTTGGAATAAATTCTGTTTTTTAGTGTGCAATGGAACTAATTTTTTTGGGGTTATCCTTGTGAATAATAGTAGACAATTTGTTGGTTGGAGGCAGTGGTGAAGCCGATCATGACAGAAATATTCAGAAAGTTCTAGGCAGAGCATGTGAAGTGGACTTAACACTCAATCCTCTAATGTGCAAATTCAGACTTCTGGAAGTTACGTATGTAGGTCATTTGTTTACAACTACTGGCTTGAGACCTGACCTGACCAAGCAAACAGCTATTCTAGAAATGTCAGCGCCAGACAATTTACAAAGTTTACAGCATTTTCTGGGCATGGTCAACTATTAGGCAAATTATACCAGACTTCAATGAGTTAACAGCAACTATAAGAGAGTTAACACACAAAAATGTTGCATGGTCATGGTTGGAACATCATCAGAAGGCATTTGAAGACCTTAAGCAGAAAATTGCTACCCCATCTACATTAAGATACTATGATGTGAGCAAACCAGTTATTCTTTCCTGTGATGCTTCAAAATTTGGCCTAGGTGCAGTCATACTTCAAGAGGCCAGACCAGTAGCCTATGCATCTAGAACACTAACCCAAACTGAGATACAATATGCTCAAATTGAGAAAAAGCTTTTGGCTATAGTGTTTGTATGCTCCAAGTTTCACGATTATAATTATGGTTGAGCTATTTAGATTGAAACTGATCACCAACCTCTAGGTACTATTCTAAAGAAGCCTATTCATTCTAGTTCAGCAAGAGTACAAAGAATGATGCTCAAATTGCAAAAGTACAATTTCCAATTGGTCTACACTAAAGGCAAATTGCTTTATCTGGCTGATACCTTATCCAGATCTCTTACAAATGCAATGGAACAGCTTGATGCAGAGATTTTTTACTTTGATGTGGTGTTAGTGTGTAATTTTCCCACCACTAGACTTGATGAGTCAAGAGATCACACTTAGACTGATCCAGTTTCACAGAGGCTCAATCATTATATTAATGTTGGGTGGCCGACAAAGCAATCTAGTGTATCACCTGAGGTGCAAGCTTATTTTCCTTACAGAAATGAATTATTGATGGAAGATGGCATTATTTTCAAAGGTCCTAAAATTGTTGTTCCCACTTCCTTACAACAAGAATTTATTCAAATTTTGCATTATGGTCACCCAGGATCCACATCCACTAAGAGAAGAGCTAGAGAATTGGTATTCTGGCCTTCATTATCAAATGACATCGATAGAGGTCTTTTTTCTTGTTTAGCATGCAATAGTACTAGACTGCATTTGCAAAGAGAACCACTTCAGCTAAATCCAATTCCTGAACTACCTTGGTCTACTGTAGAAACTGATATCTTTGAGTGGAACAATCAACACTACTTAGTTTTGGTAGACTCTTATTCAAATTGGTTTGAGCTTGAACTACTACCAAACTTATCCTCAACTACTGTTATTACTAAGTTGAAACATCATTTCTCAATTCATGGTAGTCCACACAAACTTTTTTCTGACAGCGGTGTTCAATTCACTAGCCAGTTTTTTCAGATAGTTGCAAAAGAATAGGACTTTGTACATTTCACTAGTAGTCCTGAATATCCTCAGTCCAATAGTCTAGCTGAACAAGCAATACAGAGTGCATAGCAGTTACTTGAAAGGTCAAATCATGAAAATACCGATGTATTCTTTAATTTGTTTCATCACAGAAACATACGTCATGGTGATATTCTTGGCTCACCTGTTCAGACACTATTTTCCAGGCAAACTAGAACTACGTTAACTATTTCCTCAAGTTTGTTGCAGCCTAAACCTAAGTACAATAAAACCAATAAGGCTCAATTGTTTAAGAAGCGTAATAACCAGAAATCTAGTATCGACAGACTGAGCAGGTTACTTCATCCATTGAGGGAAGGAGAGATGGTACAAATCCAGGCAACGAAAGGTTTTGATCGAATAGGACAAATTAGAGGCATCTGTGCAGAGCCGAGAGAGTTTATCTGGTAAATTCTGAAGGTGTGAAGTATAGGAGGAATCACAAACATCTTCTTCCTGTACCAGATCCATCATCATCATTGCAATTACAACATTGTATATGTGATGCAAACTCTAAATCAAAGAATGAGTCAGACAATGTCTCCAGACCAGAATGTGTTCAAAAGTCTGATTCTGTTCCAGAAAGTGATTTGAACATTTCACAGGTCAACCATTTTGCAGAAACCATCCCAATTGCTAAATCGAATTCCCAGTTTTATGTCACATGATATGGATGAGTGTCTAAACCAAGTGTGAAATACACAGCAATGTGGACTGGATTGTACATACCTATATGTTTAACATTGTATAATGCATGTCTATAGATTACCTGTGATTTCCACATGCCAAACAGCCCATAACAACTTGTATGGTCTATTTTTCAAAGAGGGAGGATGTAGATCAGAGTGTAAAGTGTGTGTCCTTGTCTCATTAAGAAGCATGTGAGGCTGTATGTGCACGTATATAACCCACACACGTGCACAACCTTAGTGCCATTTTGAAAGAGCAGCTAGGGAGTGAGCATGCATGATCATAGTCATTAATTGTATACAAGTTAGTTAAGTTACAGTCAATAGTCAACAATGCGAATGTATTTGTATATAATAAAGCTGCTTGAACAGAATCCAATAAGATTTGTTTATTCGTGTCCTAACACAAAAGCAACAGACCACATCTAATGTTACACTCCCCATCAAAGCCATATGTAATCTAATCATAAAAGTGATTCCGATTTGAATAACAGTTCGTGTCTGATATGATCCCATGCTGGCTTTTGGGCTGGAGGATGTAATCATCCAGGAAAACAAAGCAACAGATATTTCCTTCAAGATTCCATCTCTGATTTTCCTTTTTCCTTGCTGTCAAAATAATAAGAGTGCATCTCTGGAGATTCTTCTTGTGTTGCACTGCAATACAAAGGTACTTGTATTCTTGTTCTGTTGAAGATCTTAGCGAATTAATCTATCAAAACAATGGCTAATTTCTTTAGAACTCTAAAATGTCAACCCTGAGGATTATCCTTCCCCTTTTAAGGCAATCACCTTTGATTTATTTATTTATTTTATTTTATTCCTTCTCTGCCTCATCAAACTGTGTCCTGACATTTACTCCTCTCATTACTCTGCCCTAGCTCCCTGTCAAGATAACACCTTGTCATCTTCCTGCTTTGTTAAGACTGAAACAAAATAATTATTCAATATCATTGGAAATACTCAGCATTTTGATCTGCAGTTTATAGAATTTTCATTTCTTCAGGCCAACTCATGAATTCTTTAATTCTTATTTGGCAGTTCAAGTGCAGATAGCTATGGCCATAGAGTACTAAAAGCTTTGTGCTGTTACCCATGGTTTGATTCTGCAACTCTGTGTTTTCCTACTCTGTGGTTAAAGTCAATCAGATTCTGCATAGTTGGTTTACCTACATAGCTAAAATCAAAAATAAATACATAAACACCTGTTTTGTTTCTTAACTTTACATTTGTAGTCAGGCAGTTTATTGCAGGGAATGGAGGAGTTAGGAGACAAGGTACTACCAAACTTCCTTTTGTAGTTCAGGTTTGACTACCTTAGTCTCTCCCTACTAGGTGAGTCTGAACAAATCATTTAGAGAGACATTGCTCCTGGGTTGCCCCTGAAAAGATGATTAGGCTTAATGGGTTTGCCTAGTTAACAAATGACAAAAATAAACAATAATAAAAATACTGTTGTAACTATATTTTACAAAATAAACTATATTTATTATAATTACTGACTCTTGCATTATGAGCTCCATGACTATCAAGCATTTTATAACTATCCTTAGTCTTGCAAATTATCAAATTCCTCACATTGCATTAGCTGCAGCAATACATTCCGTCATACAAAAAAAGACTTATTTTCTTTCTGTAAACATGTAACTGTAGGCCTCTCTGACAGCTGTTCTGCTGTGGATTGTTCAAGGACAGTATCTTTCAGTAATGAAAAACAAACCTGTGAAAAACTACTGCTGCTAGCAATGCTTTACCGTATTTTGACTGAACATAGATGTTGTCTCTTTCTCTCTCTCTCTGTCTCTTCCTCTGTCTGCTTTTCTCTATTGTTAATATCAGCAAAAATATGGCAGAGGAAATTATACGAAAAAAAGATGTTTTGCTGGTACCCATCAACATTTTGCCAGTACTTACAGTATGAGGTAAATACTGTTTGAGAAATATAATATACATACTGTTTTTAATCAGTACATGAAGATGCTAACGTACTAAAAAAATTGGGATATGTGGCTATGTGCATAATTTTAATTATATCAATTATTTGTAATGTGTGAAGTCTGGTATGGGTATATGCAATTATTATTATTATTATTATTATTATTATTATTATTATTATTATTATATCATTTTGTAAGTTGCACCAAATCTTTTAATGCCTTTGCCCATTCAGGATAATTCCTTTACTGGCGATTTCTGATTTAGAAATCAGTTTGTATATCTCTCCTGAACTTCCAACTCTTGGTGCACATCAGCACACACACACACACACACACACATATACACATAGTGTAGCCATTAGATTTTCCCTTCACTGTAGTAAAACAGGTTCACACAGGTCAGTTGAATGGATTGTCGCATGTAAATGTTTTACTTCTAGTTGATTTTACATGGCCATAGCCTGCCTATTATTCTTGCACACTAGCATTTGTAAATCAGTAGGAAATACGCTTTGCATCTGTCATGTTAGTGTAATTCTTAACAGGCAAAATAATCAGTCTTTATTTAACAACATTGTAAACAATGAGGTCACAATGAATATGACTTTTTGTACAGCAGGCATTAATTATATAATTCATAATATAACCTTACTGAGAGGCAATCTATGCCTGGCATACAAGACATCCTCAGATCCAGCTCTGATGGACCTTTTGCACATTGGCAAAATGAACAGCATCAGAACCATTAGATCCAAGGAGTTCACTTTTGCTTGTGACATAAATAAAATATGTTGATGAGACAGACAGTAATGCCGAAACTAATATACCCTCCACATAACCTCTATAAACTTCCAAACATGCCCTCTCCTTATACACACCCATGATACATAGGGCACAGCTGGTTTGGATTGCATGGCTAGGCTTCTATGTCCTGTATGTCATTAGCCTTGTATATACCTATTAACCTATAAACTAAAAGAGGCAACCAGCTCAAGATTTATGCATATTATTTCAAGTTTTCCATGATGAGATCATGTTGAGTAACTTAAATTTCTTGCTAGTCAGGTTTGTCCTACTATAGGTTTGAAATGTTCTGTGATATAAAACCATGAGATATTCATCATATGGATCTGCCTTAACTATATATGTTATATTATGCCAAGGATATAACAGCCATCCAGCTTACTAAGCTTTCAGGTTACCTTCCACTCATCTAAACCATTAGTGAGCTTGAGATGAAATGAATAAAATGCTAGGTTTGGGTACCACACCCTTTAGTGGTTTCCTGCCACTGAAGAGTGCTCCTGTTTTGGGATTTCAAGGATTGATGGACAGCTAATGCTAGTCCATTGTTCAGCATATAAGGTCCCTTCTGGAAAAAAAACTTCCATTTGGTACTTTTTTCTAAAAGAAATTGTGCCTTTTCTGTAAAATATTAATTTTACAGTTAGGAAAAAAAGTGTTTTCTTTTTGTTTGTTTATTTACTACCACAAGACTTTTAATTACTTTTAAGTATGAGTATCACTTATTTACATTTTTGGTAAAAAGTTGTTAAAAGTACTATAAAGCTACTTTTCTGTGGCAAACTATGTGCTATTTTAATTTGGGGGTCAGGGGTAAGTGGTTAAAGTACTTTTTACTGCATTTTATTGAGGAAACTTTTTTTTTTTTTTTTTTTACAGCATACCTGTTTTACTGATTACTGCTGCCAGGCTTCACTGAGAATCAGGCATCTTTTTGGCTTAACTATGGAACAACCTACAAGTTCTTTGGTTCTTCCTTCTTCCAGCTATAAAAGAAGATAATTTCTAAACAGCCTTTGCTACTGTAGCAGGCTGCTAAAGTGCTCTGCTGCAGATGAATACTCTGCTATGGCCATTAATGGTTCCTCACACCACATTCATCTTTTTCTGCTGCTCTCACTGGTAAGGCCCCTAACAGCCACCACTTGGACTAAGGGTTAGACATGTCTTCTGTGGCTTTTGGAATGACATAGGCAGCTATGACAGAGATACTCTTGTTGTTCCTGAGATAAGGGGCAGAAAATGCCATTCAACCTAGCTAGAATAACAGGGAGTTTTTATCCTTGCAAAAATGTGTCTGTTTCTTCAGAAATTCCTGTCAAAAAGATAGAATAATTTACACATAGTTCCTGTGCAGGTGCAGTCTCTTTGGGAAGGCATGAATTATTGGGCTTGGACAAGGATTTAGTTCGGGATTGTAACTCTTCCTGCTCTCCTGTTTCTGTTAAAAGAAAAAAAAATTGAAGACATTCTTCATTTTCTAAAGAGGTTCAAGTTTTTGAACCACAAAATGAATGTGAAGGGACAGATTCCGGTTTATCTCCTCATATTTCTGATTCAGAGTCTGAGGAGAATATGACTTCAGCCAATCCCCTTGAAGGACACACTTTCTTTGAAGCTATTTACAGAATGAATCAGTTGTTTCAGGGGGAACAATGATATTCCATAGTCCCTGAAAATAAATTATGATTTCTATGATTTCTTACAACTGGAATTTCCAGAACCTATTCCAATGCCTCTTGTTTTTTCAGTATTAAAGGATGTTTTTGTTACAGCCTATAACTTATCTGCTAGCTTGATTCTCCCAAGAAAACAGATAGATTGAATAAAGTTACTCAATCTTGTAAGTTTTTATACTCTAATCATAGATCAGACCTGGGAGTGGTTGCCTTAATGAACCTAGCTACTGCTAAATACCTGGTTAATACCAGTCTCTCGGCTACTGGCAAAAATGGGAAAGCTTTTAATAGATTTGGTGAAAAAGTGTATTCTGCTGCAGCACTTGCTAGAATTTTTAATTGTCAAGCTCATATGCTGAAGTTTACGATTGCCTGCTTTACGAATGAGGAATATCATGGCATCTGTTTCCTTTTTCTGAGGAAAAATCCTCTATGTGCAGTTTGATTTATGTGTTTCAGGTGGCTACTCATTGTCTCAAATGTGCTTATGATTCTGCTGATGCCACTTCTAAGGCTGCTGCAACAGGAGCTGTTTGCTTAGTAGTATTCTAAAAACCTCTCAGGTGATGTCAAAAATGCAATGTCATATTCTCACTTGAATAGAGAATTTGTTTTTTGGGCCATCTGCTGCAGAGGGCCTTAAAATTTGAGATGAGACAGGAAAGCCAATTGAATAGATCTGTCAGATTTTTCTGCCTACCTTCTCCAGGTTTGCAAAGGGATTTTATGCAATCCATTTTGCCATCCTTAAAAAGAAAGATAAATAGGCCCAACAAGCTGCTGGTAAGTAAGCATTTAAAAAGCAATGGTGGGGGGGGGGGGTCAGGAAATAAAGAAGGAACCCTCATAACAAAGGATAGTCAATATGTCTGAATGACTGTAATCAGGACTCCCCTCCCCTTCTCATCCTTCAAAATCCTTACTAACTCCAGAAAGTCTGAACTTCCATTTATCACTTTGGCAACAGGTGGTTTCAGGCACATGGGTTCCCTCCTTCTTCAGGATTGCCCACCATTCACAAGATTAAAATCTTCTTTTCCCTCTAGCCATTCAGTATCTGCTGTCCCAGCAGTGATAGAAGCAGTCCCCCTCCTCTGTTATGAGATGGGTTTTATTCAAAAATATTGCTGGTGCCAATGAGTGAATATTCCTTGAATCCATTTCTGGATATCTCCTTTCCGGACCTGTTTATTCAAAATGTTATTCCTTCACAACTTGTTACCCTTATTCCCCATTTGAGTTTCTTGGTAACCTTAGAACCTTAGATATAAAAGATGCATACCATTGCATTTCTGTAGATCAAAAATTCAGATGTTTCTTAAGGTCTCCTATGTATGGATCATATTAGCCGTTCTCTGCATTACCTTTTGGTCTATCAGCTGCTCAAGTGGTATTTACAAAATGTCTAGTTCCTGTGATAGCCTACTGCAGACTGTTTTTTCTTATTTAGCTGACTTGCTTATCCTTGCGGAGACTTTTTCAAAGTGTCAGGAATCTCTCACCTGGCAGAGGTTTTCTTATACAGACTGGGTTATAGAAGAACATGCAAAAGTATTGTCTTATTGTCTGACTCCTTCTCACATGATTGTTTTCCTGGAGTGTCTCCTGTACACAGCACTTAAAAAAGAGCCTTTCTTCCACAGGAAAAAGCAAATCTACATCCAGAACTATTCCTTAGTTTTTCCTCTCAAACTACTTCCTCAACCAGGGAATTTCACTGGATTTGAGGTCTCATGGCTTCTATGTTTCTTATGATTCCACTTGAATGATTCAACATGAGAAGAATCCAGATATCTGAAATTGGTATGATCCAAACATTAACATCCCCTGATATTCCAGATTACAGTTTTAGGGTTTGTGAAACAGGAGATTTTGTGGTGGAGATACCAAATTTGTCATAATCCAGGTCTCTCTTTCTCCCTCACAGCTCCAGAACAATCAGTTACAACAGACATCTCAGGCTTTGTTTGGGAAGCAATATCTATAGGGATAAAAGTGCTAGGTCTTTGGAGTAGAAAATATGGCCCAAAACACATAAACACAAAAGAGAAGTTGTCATTTGTAAATGCCCTCATCTGCCCATTATCTATGGTCCCTGGAATCTCTACAAATGTTTACAGACACAACCACAAGGATGTGGTATATAAACAAGCAAGGGGAAAGAGATCTTAGAGTCTCTGCTGACTTGTAAAGGCAACCTGTAATATATCACAATCACAACCTACTGACATCTTATATACTGTCAGAGCAATATTGTATGGCATGCAGGCTGAGGAGGACCAAGACAGACTCTCACAAATGGAAATTGAATCAGGGGGTCCTCTAAGAACTGATCCATTTGTGAGGAACAACTCTAATAGATCTTTTTGCCACTCACAGCAATCAGTTGGCAAACTTCTTCTCCGGGACTCCATGCATGAAGGCCTGAAAGACAGATGCTTCTTTTTTTCCTTGGACACAAATGTTCCTGTATGCTTTTCCACCATTTCCACTAATATCCATGGGAATTCTGAATATTCAGATGGACTCTCCAAAGATCTCTGTGCTGATCCCCTTCTCACCCAGGCAACAGTGATTTTGCCTTGTTTTGGATATGGCCAGGGGCATTTGCCACAAACTTCCTCATGAACTGTATCTACTCCCTCAAGATGAAGGGTATTTGATATATCATGATCCCAAATAATTGCAACTCACTGGCTGAATAATAGAATCTTGTTACTGTTTAGGCACCTTTTTTTCTGAATAAAGCAGGATTAAAGGAAGCAAGAAAACCTGCTTCTTGAAAATCATATATCAGTAAATGGAAAAGGATTTCTGGTTAGTGCCAAGAATAGAACCAGCACCCATTCAGGCTAGTGTTTCTCTAGTTCTGCATTAATTGTGTGAGTTACTGTCCCCTGACTTATCTTGCTCCTCCATCAAGATTCAGTTGTCACACTTTTCAGCAAGTCTGCCCAGAGATCCTCTTTCAATGCAATCTCATGTGAAAATGTGATTAAAAGGGGAGTTGCATACCAAGAATTCCAGGAAATAGGTGGCTCTACCTTGGGATCTAAATTTTGTGAAAGACAAATTATCTCTTACTCCATTTGAACCAGCTCCTCGGGCTGATTTGATGTTCTTAACATAGAAAACAGTTTAAATTATTGCCCTGAACTCTGCAAGAAGAGTATCTGAGCTGCATGCTCTTATGACTGATCAACCTTAATTAATTTTCTACAAAGAAAGCATTTCATTGAGAAGTAATCCTTCACTGATGCCTAAAGTGGTATCAGAGTTTACTCAGAACTAAACTATTTATCTACCTGCAGTATTTCAAGAACCTAAAAATGAAGGAGAAAAGATACTTCATATATTGGATGTCCACAGTTAACACAGGTACTATGCTGAAAGAAGAAAATCTTTCTGAAACTGATCAGTTATTCATTTTTAGTGAAGGTAAGAAAAAAAGGACATCCTGTGTCAAAGCAGACTATTTCTAAATGGTTGTCTCAGGTTATTACTTTCTGTTATACTCACCAGGGCCTTGGCTTCATTTGAGGTTTTTTGGAAAGGGTAGGATTTCAGTAGCATTCTAGAAGTAGAAACTTGAGCATCTGTAATACTTTTAAAAAGTAATATAAACTAGATTCCTTCTCAAGGTCTAAGTCAGATTTTACTAGGGCCATTCTCCAGGGACTCCTGGACCCTCATCCCAGTCCATTTAAACTATCATAATCTACCCATATAGATAAGGCTACTGCAACAGTGATCCATATGATGAACATACTACAGGGGTGTAAGTAAACTTACCATAAAACTAGATGTTCATATGATCACTGCTGCAGTAGCCACTCCTTCCCTTCAACCCCCCTCCCTTTTTTGTATGTTTTTTTTTTTTTTGCCACAGTGAGGGCTGTTCTTTTTTTTTTTTTTTTTTTAGTGACATCCTTGTCAGGAACAAGCATGAAAGCTCTGAAAGGCTTGGAACGCAAATTTGACTTTTTAGTCAGCTCAGCTTGAGCTAATGGCTTGTGCATGTGGAAGATGCCCAAACAATGTTGGAAGCTGATTGGCTGTTAACATCTTTGGCTGGATATAATCCATATAAATAAGGCTACTATAGCAGAGGTTATTCAAACCTCGAATTCAAATAAATCAGCATAGATGGGGGCAAAGGTAGCCCCAAATGCAGTGCCTTTTATTTGCAGGAAACACTCTCCCTTATAAATAAAAATATTATGTTCAAGGACTATGCCCAATACTTTCAACAAAAAATCAATATGTGATTCAGAATAAATTCCTGAAAACCTCAATCAGTACTTAACAGCCATTATTCCACCTTCATGTGGTATACTAGTATACAATGACTGCACAAGTGCACAAATATGAGCTGTTAGGAATTTGGACATCATCCATCAATCTGAAAAATTCATTAATGTATTTAATTTGAGCTCATACTAACTTAAATAAAGGGTTTAACTGCTCTTCCAAATACACAGACAATGGTTCTGTAAGTGAGCATCACCCAGAGACTATTGATTGTCTATTGATTTATGTATCTTAAGTAATATGTAAAAATATTGAGATATTGGATCATCTACTATCAACTGCTGCAACAGCACATCAGATATTAATCCCCCTTTTAAGCTTCATTCAAAAAGCTATCAACATACTTTTTAAACTACATCATTGGATCAAAAGAAGCTTACAATAAGAAGTATTATTGCTCAGCTGTCTACAATCTTCTTGCTCATAATCAGTAGATTCCCAAAACACTATCACACCATCTTTATCAGCTTTAACAATAGCTATATTTTGATTCATAGCTAAACCCTGTAATGCCATTTTTTTTCTTTTTCAGTTAAGTTATGGCCGTAATTTAAAAAAAAAATGGTATTCTTACTTACACGTAGTTCACGTATCATCTGTTGTTTGGACATTTTAACTGCTGGGTGGTATGGTGGTTGAAATGTTGATTTTTTTAAATGCAAGTGAAGTTCCAAAAGAGCTAGCCATATTTTCCCTTTGGCTATAATAATACTTCAAATTCAAAGTACGACAAAAATCCTTAACATCCAAAACAGTGGGAAATTCTGAGACATAAAAGTATGGTACATATCCCAAGCCTTTATTCAGTACTTGAATTTCAGCATCTGATAACTCAACCCTGGACAGAATAACAATCATTTCATTATCAAACAAATTATTTCCAGTCACAGCTGAGTCAATGTCCTGACCATTGCTTCAATGGTTCTTTCAGTGTTTCCATTCTGTTCCTCTAAAGGGTCCTTCTTAACCCTTGATCTTTTGTTACTAGGGGAAGCCATATCCATTAAATTAACAAGTTCAAACTCAGTATCTGTATTAGAAAAATTAAAGGAGAAATTGGATTCACTAGATTCCGTATTGCTAGAGTTGGTAGAATTCTTAAGAATGGGCTGACCTACATTTCACCCTCAAACTCTTCTTATTTTCTTTGGAGAAATGTACAGCACATTTTCCAGCCTTCCAAGAATAAGGTGCATTCTGTTGGTAATCCTTCAAGTCTCTATTAAACTTTTTAATTTTATGAGCTTTCAGTTCCATCTCATAGTCTGTAATAATTTTAACATAATTAGAATGCTTTTCTGCTTAATCATGTTGTTTTAAAAACCTTGTACCACATCCAAAGTTGCATTGTTTACTATTTATATGCATAAGTTGCTGTTCATAATATTCAATAAGAAGCTCAATAAACGACTTGGAAGCCATATCTTGTATACTCCACCACTTCTGCAAAAACACATCATCTTTGATTCCAACACCAGGCTCAATATAGACTCTTAAACCCCTCGGTGCTATACCAGCATTAAAATAAGCTTTCAATAACTTTATTTGCCAAATGGTGACCCAAAGTATTTTTGAATTCTCAAGCAACACTTTGATTTCTTTATCTAAGTTGTTGATTACACCTGTACCCGGTACTGCTGTCAAGTCTGACTCAGTGCCTGTACAACAGGCTAAATCATCCTTGTCCTCTGTCAAATTATTTAAAAATATTCTGACAATGTTTTGTTCAGCCATATCAAGTGCAATAAATGTGAATAAATACAATAATGGTCAGCACTAACTAGAATAAGCACTCTAACACAAAAAATGGTGCAGCGACCGATAGCTGGTGTACAGAACTGAATCAATATAAACACTGCTCCAAGCTTCAAAGGCAAGATCCAGTACTCAAAGTAATTTGATGAAATCAACAATTTACTTAGTACACTTCACCATAGTGTGAAAAAGCTTCAAATAAAGCTCATAAAAAATGTACAGTCTGGCCGAAACAAAATAGCAAATCAGTTTCACTCATTGATGTCACTAGTGTAAACCGGACTCAAGCAATACACTCACTTAAATAGCAAGCATTTAAAATTACAAATTCCCATAGCTTTAATTATGTGTTGATTAGGTTTAATTTGTTTATGATTTGTATCTATTTATGGGAATTTGCTGTGTTATTTTATCAAACAGAATTCATTGTATATGACACTGGTATTATGAATGTATGCCTAATACTCTGCTCACAGCTGTGACAAACTTTAAGGAACAAATATTATGGTGTCCACACTGTAGTTTACCCTAATGTTTCAACAATACATTTTAGTGCAGCAATGTTATCCTGCAGTATAGGCAGCAACATTTTTGTATACCTGGTAAATATATTAGTAATATTCTACTTGGATGAAAATATACATGCTATACAAAGTTGTGTGATTCAGCAAAGTCTGTCTCATGCAGGTACTGCTGACTTCTGAAGTATTTGCAGCTGTTGGCAGTAAAGTTAATCATCTCTAGAAGTGGTGGTGTGCACAGTCCTGGGTATACTCTTAAGATTGTTCTCGGTAGTTAGTAGAATAATGGAAAGTGTTCCTGTTGCCTAGCTTTGGATGTTCTTCATGTTTCACTGTTGCAGTCATTACATTTGGGTAATCTGCTGGCTGGTTGCCCTCAGTCGGCCTGATTAACAAAGTCTTGGGTCCTGCATTGGTTGCTGTCCCTTCTTCCATGACGTCAGGTCATCAGGGGTATAAAATATACAGCCAACGTACTTTATTAATCCTTACCCATGTAAAGGGCATTTAGTATAATCCCAATGAAGTGATCATTACTGTGCTTTGGGGAATAGGCTGTGTATGAAGACATATAGCAATTACAAGATTCATGCAAGACAGAAATTGAAATGGCTAGATTGGGTGTGTGGGGGGGGGGGGTGAGTATGTTTTCAAGGCCAAAATGCTGAAATAAGTTCACACACTCAATGGTTTCTTTTGGTTTCCTCACAATTAAACAACAAAGTTGTACAAAGAAGAGGGATACCTTTTTGTGGTATAGGTAAGGTGGTATGATTTAAACAAAAGCGCATGGCTGCTACATGATCACTGATGAATAAACTGATACAATGTTTTGGGGACAGAGTAAATACCTATCAAAAACAAGTTAAAATGTGTTATGCTGTTATGGTCTGTACATTTTTTTCTTCTGAGAAAGAAATCATTACTATACAGAAAGTGGGTATCATTTTTTTAAGCTCAGTCAATTTATGACAACAAAAGTCAGTTTAATGATCACTTCTGAATAAATATAGATGTGGTTTGCTGATCACTTTATATTCAAAGGCATTGCGTCATCTCAAAAGGAGCATATTCCACTGTGTGATTTTGTGTGTGATTAGTGCACAAGTATCTTACTAGAAGTCTCTAATTTTTTTGTAGTAAACTGCCTTAGAAGATGTGACATATAACCACATATGTAGAGCTAACATATCCAGCATGTCAGAGAGTTTTTGTAGTTTCAGTCTGAAACTCTACCAAGATTCCACTAGTGGATTATTTGACCATTGCTTTCAAGGGCAGTTAAAACTAAAATCTAGAATATATCTGTATCATGTCTATACATTAGAACAGAAAAGAAACTGACAATAGGATTGTAGTTTCTCATGTATAAGGACTGAGGTACAGTGAAATCCATGGGATAGCATAGCAATCTTAAGTTTGCTTTGTTCTTCATTGTACAAATAAAATTCTATTTTTTTTATTATGAAGACCTTATGAGATCTGGCATATAGCCAATTATATACATCTAGCATATCCTGCCTGTCTGAGGATTTTTCTAGTTACAGCTTGGCACTCTAACCAGTTTTCATGTAAGCAAATCTGACCTTACCTGCTAGGCCAGATAAAACTAATGTCTGGAGCATGTGGGCATATAGTCCTCATTAGACCAGAAATAAAACATAATTTCATTTCACTAGCCAAGGCAGTGTTTCTGTTAATGTATATAGTTTGAAATGTATATCCAGTCTACTATAAGTTGCATACTCTGCTACCTCATGAATCAGGTTTCATTGAAATGTTGGAGGGTTAGAATATCATTCATGAATGTATCTTCTTAAAAATCTCTATGTTTTTGTTTTTTGTTTTGTGTGGTCATTTCTTAGGGTAATACACATGCAGGCACTTATATGAAGCCTACAGCCAACATATCTATCATTTTAGATGGCCATTGTAGTTGCAGTCTGACACATGGAATCTATTTGACCATGACATATATGTACCCTATTTTCTTAAACTTGATGCACAAAAATGTTTTTATATCACTATTCAAGGCAACATTTCTGTTACAGCCTATAGGTATACCCCATCCAATGAAAATACCATTGTGCTTTTTATGAAGCAAATTTGAGATGTAGTGAAATACATGGAATTCATGGCCTTTGAATGTAAGTATTTTATAAAAACTTTTTTTTTCTTTCTTTTTGATAACTGCAGTGGGGGGCTGACATACCAGCTCAATTTAGCTAGTAAAGCAAATCCAGCATTTCAGTTGTCTTTTCTTGTTATGCCTTAATATGCCATTCTGCCTGCAGCTATAATTATACTTCACACAAGTCAGCATAGCTTCTCAGAATATCACTGTCCTTACTTGTTATAGATTTAACATTCTGTGGTATATGCCTTTGTATTTGCAATGAATAATTAAATGCAGTCATATTAGTTATGCATTTACTGACTATATTAGCTATTGTGACTATAAGTGTGTAAAAGCAGACTTTTATTCAAGTTTTGCACCATATATAAAGCAGATAACTAACCTTACAAAGCAACCAAATGTTTATGGTAATGGAATTTCTGAGATGACTGTCTGTCTTTGAAAAGTCTCAGTACCATTCTGTCAGCACAGTATTACAGACATTGCCAGCAGTACTGCACTGCATATTTTGGTCAGACATTTCTGTCATTCACAGTAGCATAAATGCCTTCATTTTTAATTTGAACAGCATGCACTTTTATGTTTATGCCCAAAGCTAAACAGATATAGTGTCTCAATGTATTGGGCTACTTTAATTGTCTTTGCAAATAGCCACCTAAAACATTAGCATGTTTACCTTATTTTTCTACACACCCACAGCTTGGTTTGTTCCAGTGACTTTAAGCTGCACTCAGAGTAAGATTACAGCATACTTGCAAATGCCCTCAATTTATAGTTTAAACACATTTATATACAGTGCACTGTTTAAATATAATTGCTTTTCACTTAATATAGTTTCTCTGACAATTGTTTTCATTCTTTCTTGTTGGCTGTTAGTCACAAAATTACTTGATGATTTCTAAACACATGTCCTTTGCATTTAGTAATATAATAGTATAATATTCACAGGTTGCATTCTTACTATACCCACATAGATTTTGGTTTTAACTGGTCACCTTATCCATCTACATTAATATTCTTCTTACTGTACTTTTTTCATTTTAAACATACACTGACAAAATGATTGTTGCCCCTGCTCAGTTTTCATATGTACAAATGTCCTTGCATATAACCATGCAATACAAACTGGGTGGTTTCTTGCAGTTTATTGTAAAGCATAAACTTGATTGCCATGCTTTATCACATGGCTTCTACATCTTCATGCATAGTCTCAGTCTGGCATAACTCAATCTCTTCTGTATTGCTTTTGGTTTAACCATTACACATTTCACTTGATTGCCATATACCTATGGCTTTTTTAATGGTATTAACTTTTCTCAGTAGTCTACCTCTTAAATAATCATTCTTATATATATACCACAGATTATTCTGAGTCACACAGTTCACCATGTTCACAGTCTTGTGCTCTATTTTATTTCAGTGACATAAGAAACAATAGCCTCTCTTAGATCACTTGATTTCTTGTGAAAAATACGTCACACATAAGAACCAGATGACTGTCAATAATTCTTCTCTGACCTACAGTATGAGTAGAATTTACTTTTTATATAATGTTTGTGTTTTTAGTCATTTTAAAGAGAAGTTGTTATATCAAGAAGAGTGACTAAAAGGACTTGTTCTGGCTTATCCCTCTAGGCCACATGCAATGAGATACAAAATATCGTATTCAAGACTTTTAATTTTCAGAACGTTTCCATAACTTATGCCATGCCAGAAATTTAAACTTTTTAATGAAAACGTACTCCCATAATCTTGTGGAGCAAAAACTGAACATTTTTATGTTAGTCAGTACTTGATAATACCTTTGCGGTTTAAACAAATCAGCTTAAGCATTTTTCATTCAACACTGATGCAACAAGGCACAGTCTGATGGTATGCCATTAAGCTATGTCAGACATAAGAACATGCATACAAACAAAGCATTAGGATTTAGGCTGTAAACTATTAACATGTTGCTTCATGTTGTCAGAGGTAAAGAATTTTCTGCATTCCAGCTGAACTTACCTGCTTTGTGACTCTGAACAGGTTGATTTACCAGATAGTGCTACCGAGTTACACCTGAAAAGAGACACTTGTTTCCACTTGGCTTACCTGCTTAACAAATGTAGAGAATTAATTTAGCAAACCGGCACAAACAATAATTCCTGCTAGCATAAAGACATCAGAAAGAAAAAAAAGCTTTTCCTCTAGAACAATGCCAGTTATGCAATATAATGCATTTTTACATAGCTTAGAATGGAATTGATGCTACAGATGCAAATAAGGGCATCAAGATGCTTTGATTATTAGTTTTTACTCCTTATAAATACCCTAAACTACTTCCTACTGTTCATCACATAACTATTCTGTGACAAATCACCTGATTTTGCACTAAGAAGCTGGCTTGGCATGATTCAAAACAAGTTAATCTGTACAGGACTAAGAAAAGAGGAAGATTTCCTGGTTGTCTTTTAGGTTGGTGGAGTTATGTTTTGGGAAGAAATAGTTATATGGATGCCTATCTTAAAATTCCTAGTCATTTTAATGTAGTAATGGAATTCGTAGACTGGATGCACTATGTAAAACATATTTCAGTGTGAAATTAATCTTTGCATAGATAATGGGAACATGAAATGATGAATTTACTCATATCATACAAGAATAGCTTTACACATGAAGACAGAAATAAACCACTAAAGAAACAAAGAATTGATTACAACACAACATGAAATAACTGTTAAACTACTTAGACCCTATATACACGACCAGAATATTGTGTCTGGTGGTTGAATGGAAAATATGATTTGGGATTGGCAGGCCCCGTGCAAGCTATTGGCCTTCAATACATAAGACAACTAAAAAGCTTGATGAGTTCTGCAAATTTCCAGTTAGTGTTTATATAAGATGGAGACCATATGACCTGTTTGCTTTATTGATTTAAGCTGACTGAAACTGCTGCTGGATAGCATCTAGTTTTCTGCATACGTTTTGCAACGGTGATATATATATGTGTATATATATATATATATATATATATATATATATATATATATATATATATGTAACATTGAAAGGGCAGTTGTAAATGAGTAATATAAATATATATATATATATATATATATATATATATATATATATATATATATATGTAACATTGAAAGGGCAGTGTATCCTGTAAATGAGTAAAGTCTGTTTATCCAAAGATACAGAGTCAATTATTTCAATTTACATGGCGATTTCAGTGGAATCACCCCTTTGAAAAAAATATATATTTTTATTGTTTTAGCAAAAGTAGTCCACCAAGTTTATATTCAAGGTTCTTTTTTTATCTATGATTTAGACCTTCTGGTGTGACAGGCTTTTTTGCAATTTTTCTATTGAGTAATGCGATACATTAAGACCTATACTGGTGTCAAGGAAAATTTTCCAGGATGATACAGGAGGTTAATGTGTGCATGATTCTGCATTTTAATTGCTGTTCTACATGCTATTGTACAAGGTCATGGACTGGGACTCTGACCAGGAATCATAGTTGTACCCCAAGTAGAAGTAGACTATCAGGACTTGTAAACATTGCACCAGGTATCTGGAGCAAGTTGAAAAGCTGCAGGCAGTACACAACAGTAGTTAAGACCAGAATGCCAAGATGAATTTTCAGTAAATTGTTAATTCAGGATGTGGGCTTACAAATGATTAACAGAAAATTAGGCCATCTCTTGGAGTGCAGAGATGGTAGATCAGTGACCTGCTGAATATGAGGCTGGCCTATGCAAGCTGCAAAACCAAGTATAATTGTCTAACAAATAAGGATGTCAATCTATGCAAACAATGATGTGTGCACATGAATATGGCTGGCCATGGAGTGAGCAGTTATGTAATTGGGGTCACTACGTGTGTGTGTGTGTGTGTGTGTGTGTGTGTGTGTGTGTGTGTGTGTGTGTGTGTGTGTGTGTGTGTGTGTGTGTGTGCGTGTGTGCGTGTGTACGTGTGTGTGTGTGTGTGTGTGTGTGTGTGTGTGTGTGCGCGTGTGCCACCACACAGTAGCAGTTTTAAACTATATTAATAGAGGCGCATTTCTATTTATGAAGCGTATCCAGGTGATAATGCCTTCAGCTAAGTTATGTTTGCTCTAAAACATACTAAATTGAGACTTATAATACCTAGAACTGTGTACCAACTTTCTTTTAGAATAAGATGTCAAGCAAAAATGCTCAGCTTTAGCATCCTATACTTATTGCATATATGGATATCAAATAATAAGTCAGAGGCAATGGCAGTGATTCACAGGCACCATACGCAACACTGATGTTGGAATTATCCAAAGCTTGTGAGATCTTTTCCCAAATCAGC
Source organism: Protopterus annectens (assembly GCF_019279795.1). Classification (NCBI taxonomy): domain Eukaryota; kingdom Metazoa; phylum Chordata; order Ceratodontiformes; family Protopteridae; genus Protopterus; species Protopterus annectens. The sequence continues at coordinate 592,777,450 of NC_056735.1, read as the reverse complement.
TTCTTAGGTTCACGTATTACCAGTACTGTCGCTAGGTCAGTTTCTACCCTGTGCAAACCCCAAATTGGAGATCCCTTCAACAAAGGTTTAGGATAGAAAAAAAATGGGCTCCATGCTAAGTGCTCTTTCTACATAATATTTATTTCAGAAACTGTACCAAAGAAGTATACACGCTTCTTGTTGTAATTCTTAATACACACATACACACACACACACACACACACACACACACACACACACACACACACACACACACACACACACTTGCACACACACACACACACACACACACACACACACACACACACACACACACACACACACACACACACACACACACACACACACACACACACACAAAATCTAAAAGCAGATAATTGAAGTGGCCACAATCTTTGTACTGCCACCAAGTGAAAGCAATCATGCATCTGCTTTGCAGGGACTGATCAGCACACTCTCATCTACATTGAAGACCATTCCTTCTAACAGCTTTCACCCACAGCAGCTACCCCTGCACCCTACCCTAGCTATGGGTCTATGTACCCCTATGAACACTGTGTGAATGTTGCACTCCTTACTTGCTTTCTTCCCAAGAGATGGTAAACCAAGGCTGAATGTGCCTGGCCGAGTTGTGTCAGAGGAAGCTGTTGACATTGTTAATGGTACAATGACACTAAAAGCAAGGTTTTACTTAAAGTATTTTATCACAATTCACAACTTCATCAAATCAAAAACTGAAACAGAAGTATAACAGTTTATTAAGATGGTGTCAGATCAAATTATTTTGACTCATTTTCTTACCCTGTTTCTGTTTGATTTTCTCCAATATCTTTGTTTATTTCAGTAACTCAGCAAACATTTAATGAGGTGAAACGGGTATAAACAACACTAAAAAACGTCAAGTATAAACAAAATAAATACATTTAAACAACAAAACTCATAATAGCAAGAGCTATTTGCAACTATTTGCATAATAGATAATGATGTGTGCTATCCAATCATTTGTTTTAAGTAGATTAAGATAGAAATAGTAGTAAAAAGATTGAATAAAAATATGTAATTTCTCAGCATGCATTGAAATATTTATTTTCCTAACAGTTGTTAAGAAAGAAGAATTGTGTTTTTTCATTAACTACTAGTTTATAAACTTTTTTTATGCTTTAGGGTGATTCTTTCAAACCATTCCATGTTATCCTAATTCTGTCTGTCCAGTTTTGAATTATATGAAGTTTAACCAATGCAAATAGAGTTGCAGATAGATATTTGTCATTCTTAGCAAGTTTAGTAGGTAGAAATTCCCAAGACATTGAAGGTTTTTCATAGCCAATTTTTTCCACCCTAACTTTCAAAGAATAATACAACTTATGTGAAGAATTGCAAAACCACAAAATATGAAGTAAGTCTGTGCCATGACATTTACAAGCTGTACATGTTGAGGTGTTTGTGTGAGAAAATAGTGCTAATTTAGACAGGATCATATAGGGGTTATTTAGTATCATGAATTGTATATAGCTTCTTAAGAAAAATATTCTTGACATTAAAGTTAATAGAATTTTAAGTTGGTCTAAAGTCAATTTTTTGATTTAAATTAATCCACTATTTAGAGAATATGGGGATTTCCATATTTATAATATTGGATTACTCTATGAGTGTTTGATGCAGATATTTCAGAAATTAAAGAATACCATAATAGTTTACAAATATTTATTTCATTATTATCCAAATGTATATGTTTTATTTTGAGTTGTATTATATAAATAATTTGACTTAAATGTGAACTATATCCCTTAGGAAGATTGTAAGATTTAGAGCATGCCTTTTTTTGATGAGGAGATATCAGCATGTAAAAATCTAATATTATTTTGTCTTTTAGTAAAGGAAATTTTGTCAAGGATTGTATTATTAAGTTTAAGTCTTGTATTCAGGCCAATTGGCTGCAATAAGACAAAGGATGAATAAACATTTGATGATTTGATATGTTTTTGAGTTGATATAATTCTACTGCTTAAAAATGTGCGTTCTTTCATACTTTTTAGTTCATTATTGCTCAAGATGAGTAGGGCTACATGGTAACAACTGCAACCATTTAAATCATAGTTCCAGGGTTTTACCCAGCAAGGGCTCCATATAAATAGTTTATTTTGAAAATGTGTTATTCTAAGTATCCTATTAACACTGATAATTATATAATGTAGGTCAAGATCTAGTAGTCTTAGGCCTCCACAGTTCTTAGGTTGTGTAAGTTCATTATATACTAACTAATCTGACTTATTTAGGTTGTCATATAAACTTGCTTAATGGTGAAAAGATGGTTTTAAAGTTTTTATTGTGTATAATTAGGAAGGAAGAATGAAGGTAAAAAAAGATGTCTTGGAAACAATATTAATTTCAATTATAGCACCCCCAGAAAGAAGATAAAATGTTATGTTTAGCCATCATTTTATGTCATTTTCTGTATTCACCCATGTCTTGACTAGGTTTTCTTTATAATTTACGGTCATATTTTGATTAAATGCTACTCCTAGATATTTCAAATGTTAATTAAATTTTACTTCTTTAAAAAGTAAAATGTCAGACAAATTGTAGTTTTGATTGATTGGAAAAAGAGAATATTTATTTAAATTAAGTTTGTAGTTTTGAAAATTCAGAGTAGGTAGATATTTGTTTTACAATCTTAGGAATATCATATTTGGAGAGGTGAATTATACATTGATGTTCTCTGCAAAGGCTATAAATAGGATGGAAATGTATTATTTTATTTTGCACTAGAAAGAGAAATAAGGGCTTGGGATAAATATTAAATAGATAATGGGGTAGGGGGCAACCTTGCCTTGCTCCAATAAGAACAAAAATTGGTGGTGAGTTTATTTTGTTTATGTATAAATGTGCAAAACTATTCTCATATAGTGACTTAATTGCCATAATGTAATATGTAGAGAAATTAAAACAAAGCATCACCTTATAGGTGATGCTGAGGTCCATATGATGAAAAGCTTATTATGTATCTAGGTTTAATCTTTATTATTTTCTGTAAGCATTTGCAGGGATTCTAGTGTAAGGATATGATCACAGGTCTTCCTGTATTTTGCAAATCCAGACTGAAAAGGGTAAATTATACAATATGTTTTAATCTATTAATGAATAGCTTTTCATAAATGTTTGTCTATATTAATTAATGAGATTGGCCTATAATTTAAAGGTTCATTCAGGTTTAAATGTTGTCTGGGTATGGAAATAGTTCTTGAGTCTTTAAGGTAAGAGTCTTTAATACCATTAAAGGTTATATGTTTAAAGACATGAAGGAGAATTTTTGCAGCTTTATTGGAGAAGCATTTGTATACCTCTGAAGTAAATCATTTAGGACCAGGAGTTTTTTCCAGATTTAAGATTTTTAATCATTTGTATTATTTCTTGTTCACTAATAGGTACTGTAAGAACTTTCTCTTTGTTTTAGAATGTTTAGATGGTTTAAATATTACCACACCAAAAATCTAGTAGCTTTGCCCCACACAACCAAATCCAAAGCCAAAAGAAGAAAAAGGTAACGTTGAATACACAAGACTCCCTTCAGTCCCAATAAACCATGACAGTCCCTTGCTGATAAAAATGTAGAATTCCTTTAGTTACCATCCAAAAAGTCATGAGATTGAGCACTTTTGTCTACTGCACTGTAGACTTCATCAGAATCTATTAATTAGTCTAAGCAACACAGCTTTATACAAAAGCCTAACCAATAAAATCATTGAGTTTAATTACTACCCTTTTATGTTAGACTTAAAGAAACAGTCAAGTATTTGAACAATTCAAACAGATAAATATGCATTAAAACAGTTTCACTTCATATTCTCAAAATGCTGAAATCTCGAATTTCAGCATTTAAAGACCATGCAGCCAAAACCATCACAACACCGACACTTACAAGCCAAAAACCAGAACACTGAACACAAAATACACACCACACCACACACAAACCACAACACCCACATCACAAAACAAATAAACACACCAAAACACCACACATGCACACACCTACAATACAGAAATGCAGGGAGAACAAGCCCCAATGCACCTCCCACCTCCCCTACATATATATACCAACTCCGAGATTGCACAAACAGAAAAAAAGAAAACAATCACACACAGACATTCTACAGTCCCTCGCACAGACACACACACACAAACAACAACACATCCAACACTCACATCTCAACTTACACCTCCCTAAACTAAACCACATGTACAATTCAGAAAAACGCTCAAATACACTCACTTACTTGACATTCTGAACACCATCGCAAACAGACAGTTCACGTAAAGTACCGGAAATGCATAAGCATGGATTCTAGATATTTGAATTCACTCTTATGCACTTTCAGCATTCTGAAGTTTCAGCTTCATGGTCTCAAAATGCTGAAATTCGAGATTTCACCTTTTCGAGATTATGACGTGAAACCGTTAAAACATATTAATGTTTAAAATTCCTATAAACATATTAAAAAAAGTTTGAAAGTTATATAAAGCAATAACTTAATAAAGAAAATAATTAACACTCTAGACTAAGAGTTTGTATACCCTAAGCTTACTAAAATGTATATACTGTGAATATATTCAATTCACTGAAAGGGCTGCTGAATGCATATGTTAGTGTACTATTCTAATAATGCACCCTGAAAAATTGGTTGAAGCCATTATCCTATATGCTATAAATGTATCTATCCACATACTTCTATTGCCTTAGCTCTAACATGGGGTAATAGGCATGTTATCATTAATGCCAGGTGTACAAGTTGCATTTAATAATAGCTGCCATCTGACTTCTTTTTCTTCTAAAATTGTCTTGATATTCCCCCTCTGGGTTTTGTAATGACACTTTCCAAGATACCAAACCTAAACATGGTGCAAAAGGGACTAGTTTTCTAATGTCTGAATAGAGCATTGTTCTTATCTTTCTTCCTTATATGGTAGAAATGTTCATACATTTTGTTCTTAACTGCTCTGTGAGTTTTTCCGATATAAAATGGTGGGAAGCTGCAGCACCTAGCTAAATAAATCACTTGTTTTGTATAGCAATTCCCTTTCTTAAAAAAAAAAAACTTTTGTTTTATTAATATTCTCCAAAATTAAAAACCTGTCCTGAATAATAGCAAAACACTGGTTGCACCTGCCAAATTTCGTAGACCCTTCATTCATACTCACATGAACCTTTATACTCTTGTTACATTCAGATTTATTCTTAAGGTTGAAACCTGTTTTGTACACAAAATTAGGTTTGTCTCCTGATAACTTATAAACTTCAATGTCACTTTTTAAAACTTCCAGTTACATGTAACAATACCCTTGACTGCTTCCACTGAAGGATTGTATTCTAATAGTAAGGCCCTTCCATAATTTTCACTTCCCTCAGTATTATTACTAGGTATCACCCCTAGTCCCAATAAAGGTTTATATTTTATGCCCCATTCTCTTATAACATACTGGGTTACATCTTTAATCATAGATGTGAGATAACCTCTGCTCTCAACCATCTGACCTATATTTTCTATTTCTTTTCTCATTTAGTAATTTTCACTCATTGATTTTATTGGTTAGGATTTTATATAAAGCTGTGTTGTTTAGACTAATTAATAGATTCTGATAAAGTCTATGCAGGGCTGGTGCTAGCATTTTGGGGGCCCCCAGAAACGTTCAAATTGGGGGCCCTACTCAAGAGAACATCAAGCGTGACCACATTGCCATTGCACCTCCTTCCCTGTCAAGCTCATCCAGCACCATTTAACCACTAGTGTCACTACATTCTGATTATTAAGAATTGATGTGCCAAGCCACAGACTAGCATTTAGTACCAAGGTTACATTACGATAAACTTCTGTACTACGGTACAGTAGCTAATCACAGGTACACACATTGGCTGACACTTAATACCAATGTTGCATTAAGACAACCCCCTGTACCACAGTAAGGTAGCTACTCACAGGTGCGCACACACTGACTAGCATTTAGTACCAATGTTACATTCCTGATAAACCCCTGTACCACAGCAAGGTAGCGACTCACAGGTGCACATGACAAGGTAGCAACTCACAGGTGCACACACTGACTGGCATCGAGTACCAATGTGACATTATGAAACCCCTGTACCACAGCAAGGTTGCAACTCACAGATGCAGACACTGACTGCATACTCAACTGCCCAGATTTTCAAAGAATGTCCAGATGTGACTCTTGTTTGGTCTGTTCCTCAATTTAGAGTTTTCTGGATTTTTTGTGGCAAATCATCGATGACTTAATTCATTAAACGACAGGCATTTCAGTTTAACTTCATATACCCTTCAGAACATGCATGGTAAGACCTTTTATTCTAACATTTTCAGTTTATAAGAGCAATATTTAAAATTTGCCCAGATCTTTGGGGCTGGAACCCCATTATCTGTGGCTTTGTCCAGATTTTGTGCCATGAGATAAAGAGCTACAGCTGGCATTTAGTAGCAATGTTGTTACATTATGACAAGCCTCTGTACCGCATCAAGGTAGCCAGTCCCACAGTGGTACACAAAGACAGAGACACAGACTCCCACACACAGAGAGACACAGACTCCCACACACAGAGAGACACAGACTCCCACACACAGAGAGACACAAACTCACACACACACAGAGACACAGAGACATACACAGAGAGCACACACAGAGAGACACAGAGAGAGAGACACAGAGAGAGAGACACACACACACACACACACACACACACACACACACACACACACACACACACACACACACACAGACACAGAGAGACATACACAGAGAGACACAGAGAGACACCCACAGACTCCCACACACAGAGAGACACAGAGAGAGAGACACACAGAGAGAGAGAGACACAGAGAGAGAGAGAGAGAGACACGGAGAGAGAGACATGGAGAGAGAGACACACAGACTCCCACACACAGACACACAGAGAGACACAGACACAGACATGATAAAGACTGCACTACAGCAAGACTGAACATTAACACCCACACAATTACTGACATGCAGAACAGTCACACTGCAGATGTACACAACACAGCTATGGGACACAGAAAAGACTACAGACAACATACAAGGGAAAGCCATGGGGATTACAGAGCCTGAGGCAGACTCAAACCCAAACAAACCCAAAAGAAAGCCATGGGGATTATGGAGCCTGAGGCAGACAGACTCAAACCCAAATAAACACACAAAGACATGGGGATTACTGAGCCTGAGGCAGACCCAAACCCATGCACAAGAGAGTAATGGGGATTAGTAAGTCTGACACAGGCAGACTCAAACCCAGAAAGAAAAAGGTGAATACCAAAGTGGCATTCATCTTCCATGTGCATTTTTACCTCTTCAGCTTCTGACTGCTGCCACTTGTCTGTTCTTCCTTCACTTCTGTCCTAGCCCCTGATGAGTCCTGCTGCTCCCAACTGTCCTACCATCCTGAGGAGTCCTGCCACTACCCTGCTGCTCCACACGAGTCCTTCTACTCCCGACAAGTCCTGCCACTCCCGACGAGTCCAGCTGCTCCTAGCTGCCTTTGCCTAACATCCTGCTAGTTCCATCCTCATGGTCCTACCTGTTGGAGGTACGCAAACAAAAAAAGTGAATACACAGCATACAAGCCACACTAAAGTACTACCTGAAATTACTGCCTGACAGCATTATAAAAGATTACTGGAAAGGAAATATGAGCACATACCTAATCTACAGTTTTACTGGGATCTTACAAATTTTCTTCCAGACAAAGTCTTCAATGAGGCTGCCATGTGATACACTTCGTCCCACTTCATGCTCAATTGAGAGCACAGCTAAGCCTGAAAGTCTCTCCTGACTCATTGTTGAATGCAGGTATGTCTTTATGAGTTTCAGCTTAGAAAAGCTGCGTTCTGCAGTAGCCACTGTAATGGGTGCTGTCAAATAAATGCACAGTGAAACATAAGTATTTATATATATGTCTTGCAAGTGGTTGTGAATAAGGAAATTTAACACAGTCAGTGGTGATGATTCATTATCAATCATTCGAGAAAGGCTTTTAAGTTCGTGTCCAAGGTCAGAGTCATCAATATCACAGTGGCCACTTATTCTGTCAGTCAGTTGTTCTTTCAGAGCCTTGCAGTGTTGCAGCAGTGTGTCTTCTGCGACATCTCTCAAGGCTTTAATATTTGATAAAAATCCATAGGCCTTATCAAACTCAGAAAGCTGCTGAGACCGGTCAGTAAACGATTGGATTGTTGTCTCCAGCAGCACATTGAAGAACTCTACATGTAATTTTACCGCTGGATCCTGTACAGTCTCATCTTCTCCTTCATAGTCAAAGAACAGTTTTACTTTCCTCCATCTCTTTTCTTGAAATGTGGTGCCAACGTCCAGTTCTTCCGCTATCTTGGAGGCTTCGCCCATGGCATGTTGAAATCCCATTTCTCTGTAATTCTTTAGCAGGTCCATAGTGGATGCCAGCACTTTGACACATGTTGAAATATCAACAGATGGACTCTGCAGAACTTTGCTTGCATGATTTACCTCTGTCAGCACATCATACCAAACCACTAAACATACAATGAACTGGTATGATATAAGTTCTGAGCACAGTCCTCTTGCTTGTTGATATGTTGCAGCATCATTTGTACATACTGCTTGCCCTATCTCCTGTAATGCCTCAATGACTCCCTTCAACTGAAATCTTACTGCCTTGACAGAGTCTATCCTGCATTCCCAGCGAGTCTCCGACAGTGGCTTCACAGTGACATTTGTGTGCCATTTTAAGATCTGCCATCGGCTTGTTGATGCTGAACAGAGTACGTAAATGTTCTGCAGACATTCAAAGAATGACACTGCCTGTACTGATGAATGTGCTCCATCACTAAGTATAAGATTTAAATTATGGCAGGCACATGGCACATAAAAAGTCCTTGAATTCATCTGTTTTATCTGGGCCTGCAGTCCAGCTCGTTTCCCCTTCATGTTACTGCCATTGTCGTATCCTTGTCCTCGACAGTCATTAATGTCCAGTTGATGATTTTGAAGAGTCTGAAGAAGAGCTTCTGTCAGTCCTGCCCCAGTTGTGTCATTCACAAGCACGAATCCCAGAAAATGTTCCTCAACTGTGGCTGCAGTCTGTGAAATATCCACATACCGAACTACTACAGTCATTTGATCTTGATTGCTGATGTCTGGCATGCAATCAAGAATCACAGAAAAGTACCTAGCGTCCTTCACCTTCCCTACAATGATCCTTAAAATAGCATTTACAATCAGTTGGATAACTTCATTCTTTATGTCCTTCCCAAGATAGTGATCCATTATCTCTTTATTATGAATACAACACAAATGTTCAGCCATGACAGGGTCAAACTGCGGCAAAAGTTGCACTTGACCTAAGAAGTTGCCATTGCCATAGGTGTCCAGGGCATCAGTTGTACCATGGAATGCCATGTTCCATTCTGTCAAGTACTGGACAACAGCAATAATGCATTCTAACACACCAAGCCAGTGAGTTATCTCCTTTTCAACCACTGCTTGTCTCTTATCATCCATAGTCTGCCTACTCTTTATTCTGTTGTCCAGTTCCTTCCACTTCATCATACATGCCATATGCTCTGGCGCTCGGTCATGGCTGTGTAATGCTTTGGACATCTCTCTCCATGCTTTGTAACCACCTGACCTGAGAAGATGGTTAGAATGTCCAAACAATTTGCATGGAAAGCAAAACAGTGCATCCTTTGAGACCGAATATGTCAGCCAAGTGTGTTTTGCTCTCACTCCATTAGGCAGCACATGGAAATAGTTCTCAGATGTAAATCTTCTTTTCTGCTCATTGACTGGGAACTGTGGTAACACCACTTGCACAGGTCCATGCTGAATGGCAGCTACCCTAAACTCATCCCTAATCAAGTCTGGCCAAGTCCCTAGATCCTCCAAAGATGTACCTGACACTCCCTGCAAGTCATAGGCCACATCTGTCCCCACAGAAGTATGGGCTCCTGCTGTATCAAAGTCTAGTGATCCAGGCAACACCTCAGGTGAATCTGCATTTGCAGCCGTGCTTTCACCCATGGTAATGGCTGTAGGTCCACAGGAAGTAGTCTGTGGTGTGGCCGCAAGAGTGGTCACTTTCTAGTGAAACGATGCTGACCTCACAGTGGTCAGACTGTAATGCAGAACCATTGTGTTGTTCTGAAGGCAGACTTTTTCCTGAATCTCCCCTCTCCGATGAGTCACAGAAAAATTTCATAATGGAACCCTGTCTCTTTGCATCCTCATTCCTCTGCTGCTGAAGCTTTCTTTTTGCTGCTCCTGACAAATATGTACGCTTCATCTCTAACTGGGAATGGAAGTAAAGCGCTACACATGCAGAGTCCTTTTGTCATACTGTTATTAAAAATGCTTAATGACTTGCATTGACAGTCACTATTGCACTACAGGCAGAAAGACTGAAAAATGACTAACCGGTAGGCACAAACAAGTAATGAGAGGCCCAGGTTACAGTTTCATGTTAAATATCTAACACTAGAGGTGAACTTCAGCTTTTTCTACACAATTCTTCCCGTCATCCCCCTAAACATGTGAAGAGGCCAGAAATGATACAAAAGATCGATATTACAAGCTCTCAGACTAAAGTCTGAAAGAACTAATAACTAGGAGAGGCACAAGTTTGAAGGGGAACACACCAAACTGAGGCAAGACAAATGTTACGGTACAATACAGACTACACATGCCCACTACCTCTCAATCTCTTAGCAGACTTAAACAAATCAAAATCATTGGTTGAACAAAGGAGTGAAATCATGGATTTGCTAGAAAACCTCATTTGTGAGGGATGAAGAAGTGGCACACAGACTGGGAGACTGACATTCCCACAACCCCTCTTAGCACATGATCCATGTACAAAAGCATAAATCCAAGGAATGTACCATGCATTACGTGGAGGGTATGAAACAAGAAGTCCATTTCTGTTAGTAGCCTCAGCCATCCACATTGTGCTATGCAATCATTTTGAGAAAGAACAGGCTAAAAACCAAAAACATCTGGACACAATTCTCACAGGCCCCATCAACCTCCTAAAACTGTCAACTTAATTCAGACAGCCAAAAAACTTGGATAGCAGAGCAGTGTTTGCAGTAATATGCATTAAAGACGTCAGTACATTCCGTGGAATTCTTACCCCCCCATCTCGGCACAATTTTGGATGAAGTGAAAAAAAAATTTCCAATGTGCTTATAAAGTCTGTGACCCCCCCCCCCATTACAAAATGAACTCCAGACAAACAATGGACACTGCAACATTCTCACACGCCCTAACCACACTCCCAAACTTTCAATACAATAGCTATGGACCATAAAAATAAGTCATTGCAACAAGGCATATCAAGGACAGTTAGACAGCTCTATAAACAGATAGTAGAACAGTGTTTGCATTAGCAGGCATTAAGATATCAGTACATTCTGCGGAATTCTTAACCCCCTCCCCCAAGTCTAGGCAGAATTCTGAATGAAATGAAAACAAAAAGGTATAGCATAAACAATGTGCTTACAGTCTGTGACCCCCTATTAAAAATACTCCAAGCAAACAATGGACACTGCAACATTCTCACAGGCCCTAACCACACTCCCAAACTTTCAACTCATTAACTACGAACAACGAAAAAAGTTAAGCCATTGCATCAGTAGTACATTGTTGGTAAACACAACAGTAGCGTAACAGGGTTTGCATTAGTATACATTCGAACATATACACCTTTTGTAACATTCTCACAACAGTGTTTACATTAGCATGTATTAAGATATCAGGCCCCATCAACCTCCAAATAGCATAATTCAAAAGCCAAAAATAACCGCAGAACAAGCTGTAACATCTGGGATATTTAAACTGCACTATAAACCTAGACAGCAGAACAATGCCAATGCATTAAGATAGCAGTACATTCTCCGGAATTCTCTCCCCCCCTCCCCCATCAGCCGATGCACAAAAATCCTGGATAAAGTGAAAACCAAAAACATAGGTGTAGCATTAACAATGTGCTTATAGTGTGTGTGGCCCCACATTAAAAAACTTCAGGCAAACACTGAACACTGCAACATTGTCACAGCCACTAACTACTCTCCCAACACTGGGCTTTTTAAACAATGTACAGGCGCCAGCATATTCCAAATTACATAATCCAAACAGCCAAAAATAACTCAGAACAAGCTGTAACACTAGGGATATTTAAACAGTACTTTAACCCTCGACAGAACAGTATTTGCATTAGCATGCATTAAGATATCAGTACATTCTGCAGAATCCCCCCCCCCCCCCAGCCGATGCGCAATAATCCTGGATAAAGTGAAAACCAAAAACATAGGCATAGTATTAACAATATCCTTATACAGTACATGACCCCCATAAAAAAGGCTCCAGTCAAACATTGAACACTGCAACATTCTCACAGGCCCTAACCACACTCCCAAACTTTCAACACATTAACTATGCACAACGAAAAAAGTTAAGCCATTGCATCAGTAGTACATTGTTGGTAAACACAATAGTAGCGTAACAGGGTTTGCATTAGTATACATTTGAACATCTACACCTTCTGCAACATTCTCACAGCTGTTAACTACCCTCCTGACATTAGGCATGGTAAACAATGCACAAGTCCTCTCAACCTTCAAAGAGCATAATTCAGTCAGCCAATAATAACTGCAGAACAAGGCATAACATCAGGGATAGTAAAACAGTACTATAAATCTAGACAGCTGAACAGTGTTTACATTAGCATGTATTAAGATATCAGGCCCCATCAACCTCCAAATAGCATAATTCAAACAGCCAAAAATAACTGCAGAACAAGCTGTAACATCTGGGATATTTAAACTGCACTATAAACCTAGACAGCAGAACAATGCTAATACATTAAGATATCAGTACATTCTGCGGAATTCTCACCCCCCCCCCCACACCAGCCGATGCACAATAATCCTGGATAAACTGAAAACCAAAAACATAGGCGTAGCATTAACAATGTCCTTATACAGTACATGACCCCCATTAAAAAGGCTCCAGTCAAACATTGAACACTGCAACATTCTCACAGGCCCTAACCACACTCCCAAACTTTTACATTAACTACGGACAACAAAAAAGTTGCAGTCATTGCATCAGTGAGTAGAACACTGCAGTTATATGCAATAGTAGTGTAACAAGACTTGCATTAGTATACATTCAAAACATCTATGCCTTCAGCAGCAACATTTTCACAGCTGCAAACTACCCTCCCAACATTATGCATTTTAAGCAACATACATGCCCCATCAACCTCCTAACCTCTCAGCACAATTCAAACAGCCAAAAAAACTGCAGAACAAGGTGTAACATCAGGGATAGTGTAAAACAGTACTATAAACCTAGATAGCAGAACAGTGTTTAACAAATGTGTAAAAAAACTCAAAACCTACTGCAAATTCAGTTGACAATCTACCAACAGTTTCAAAAATTAGCAGTTGAAGCCAGTTCTTATCCTGAATACTTAAAAGATCCATTACTAAGCAGTACACATCCCAACCATGTGGAAAATATACATTACACCCTTGCACAAAGGTGGAAGCTTGAGCGAACTTAAATTATAGGCCAAGAGCAATTCTTCCCCCACTACCTAAACTCCTAGAGGAATGCATTCATTCTCAACCAATAATTTACTTGCCAAATCCCAACACAGCTTCAGGCCTCATGCTGCAAATGCCCTCCTCAGTTATAATAACACAATTTACAAATGATGGTATCTGGCTTTCTCAATTTGTTAAAGGCCTTTGTCAGAGTCTCTCACCAAACTACTAACTCTCTCACCAACCTTAATCAGATCCCCCTAGCCCTCCACTGGCTCCAAAGCTACCCAAAAGGTCATAAACAGCCATAAAATGTTTCCAGTATCTATCCCCCCTCTACTTCCACTCACATTAGCAGTCTCACAAGGCTATATCCTTGATCCACTTAAATTTAGTGGATTATCAACCTCAATATCACCACATCTGTAGCACTCACAATCCAATATGCTGACATTGATACACTTGTGTTACATCTACCATGCAACAGGTCATGTCCCAACCCAGGCTGAAATAAGCTAATCTTCACCACTTACCCCATATGCCTAGGACTATTGACTTAGACAGTAGCATCTCACAAGACTGCCCACCTATCCCTGCTCTAGCCCACAAGACTGCCCACCTATACCTGCTCTAGCCATCTACAATATCCTTTTCTGTCCCATTATTTATCTCCCCTCCTTTTCATCACCCCTATCCCATTCCCTCTATTGTTTACATATACAGCATAGATACTGCCAAAACAAAATCCTCTTGCTCCAAATAAGTTATACACTCTCCTAACCAATGGGCAATCAAAATTAAATGTATATTACACTTCACATTCCCTTATGTTGTCCCTCATATAAACAGAAACCAAATTATTTTACAAATTTCTAGCACATGTACTAAAAATCATTTCTACCTGGGCATCCACTGAAAATGGGTTCTATCCCAGACTATCCAGAAAACAAATGTAAAATAAGTAAAGTAAAACTGGTATAACCACAGCCCCTCACCCCCCCATCTTCTTACCACCAGCGCATGGACATAAAATGAAAATGGTACAACCTCAACCTGACCCCCATCCTCTTAGCACAAAAACTCTACACAAAACCAAAATAAAACTAATACAACCACAGCCCCAAAATAAAAATGGTACCAGTAGAGTTCTCACCCCCCAAACCTCTGGGTACACTTTTTTATATCCACTGTATATTCTGGGGATCTGAACAATAAATTAGAAGTTAAGGAAGTCAGCTGACAGTTGTTATTAAATGCAAATCAAAGTCCTAGACTAAATGAGAGCATAAATACAAAATGCTTACTTAAATTGCAATGCTTATAGAATGTATTTCGAATGCAAGATATATAAGTATGTATATATTTTTATGTATTTTGCTTTAAATTTTAAAGAAGCTTTCAAGTTTGATATCTCTAGTGTAATTATTCAATTAATTTGGAGTATAAATTGTGATATTTAACTGCTTTGTGTTGCTCTGATGAAGGTCATTAAATGTTTGGATGAAAGCATTTAGCTTTGCAAAACGGTCTTTACTGTGAGTTATTCTGACATTCAATTGGACTAAAACTAATAGCTGCTTATCAGTATGTAGTTCCAGCAATTGCAGTTGTTTTTTGGTTGTAAAATGATCTCTTATTTGTAGCTGTGAGTAGCTGTTCCACATTGTGTGACTAGGCAGGAATAGTTCATTCATCAGTCTCTTTCTTGACAGAATGATTAATTCTTTACTAATCAAGGAACATCATCCATCCATCCATCTATCCACCCATCTATCCATCCATCCATCCATCCATCCTCTACCCCTTTTTCCTATTTTTGCATGTGGGGTCAAGGTGTTACTTCAACAGTGACAATCATCTCCAACCAAACTCTACACCACCAAGAGGCTAACCCTGCCATGGTAATTTATCTATACCACTCAATCGCAAATACACTCACACCTATGGGCAATTTAGAGTGTCTAATCCACCTACTGCATGTCTCTGGAATGTGGGAAGAAACCAGAGCGCCCGGAGGAAACCCACATGACCACAGGGAGGGCATGCAGACTCCACACAATATGTGTTAAAAATCTGATTTTTTATCTTCTTTATTTAATGCAGAACCATTATTTAGTTGTTCCATCATAGTGGGGCAACATTTATTTTGTTCTAGAACAGAAACTCACAGTACGATCATTCAACTTAGTGAGACGTGTTCAGGGCTGTTCCACTCAGTAAAAAAAAAAAAACTGACAAGGGTCCTATGTATTTAAAGATATTCCAGCAAGACAAACTGTCTCTGTTTACTAACTCAGTGTAGTTAACAGATGTAATGTTGCCATTAACTGAGACCAAATTGCCCTTAAGCATTTCAAAACTAATGGCAATATCATAAAAGCTACCCAATGGAGGAAGTAAATGAAGGTTCACTGTAAGCCCAGACTTGTTTTCAACTATTCATTCTAATAGATTTGAGCCTTGATTCTGAATTTAGTAAGTTACTTGAGTAAAATGATTTATGTCCATAAAGACCCAGTATTCAATTTCACTGTAAGCCAAACGGCAAAATTCAATTCTAATTAATGTAAGAGAAGTTAAAGTCACCCAAAATAATAGTAGGTTGTTGTTGTCTTTCGGCTTTTCCTGGTTAGGGGCCGCCACAGCGGAACTCTGGTCCGCTAATGATTGGAAGTAGATTTTCACGATGCTGAGTTGCCAGCTCGACGTACAACCTTCAACAATGTTTTAGACAAAAAAAAAATCAAATAACTTCAAAGCCAATTCAACATTTTACCTCAGTGATCTGTAAAAACCCATTGATCTAACTTGCTTGCAGTAACCCGGACCATTACAAACTGTCCTATTGCAGTAGTTGCAGTAGGAGGTCACAACAGATAAATACTCAATTTGTGTGTGTGTGTGTGTGTGTGTGTGTGTGTGTGTGTGTGTGTGTGTGTGTGTGTGTGTGTGTGTGTGTGTGTGCTTGCATTGCAGCTGCCGGTGCAGTAGTATTAACTGTGTTGACCATGGGACCACAATACAGTTTTGCTAACTGAAGTATTTGATTCATGCACATACAAACAAGTCTCTAATGTGCTTTTCCCCATGTAATTCTAGTTTAGTCCTGAATCACTAGTTGGCTGTTAGCTCTATTAGAACACAACAGTGCAGTGCTAGTGGCAGAATGAAGTTAACCTTTTTGAATACCCCCTCAAAACTCCTATGAGTGAGAATTACTGTTTATTTTCAAATTAGGTCCTGTTTTTAAGGATATATGTTAGATTCTATTTTCATTTTCAGAAAGAGTGATGTGTGTGTGTGTGTGTGTGTGTGTGTGTGTGTGTGTGTGTGTGTGTGTGTGTGTGTGTGTGTGTGTGTGTGTGTGTGCGTGTGTGTGGAAATGTGTGTGCAGAATGATGGAAAATAATAAATCATCTCATCAAATTTAGTTTTATTTTCTTACATATATTAGTTTAAGTATAATAAATGTGGTTACTTTTTGTTATCTTCTACATTGGTTCTACATTCCAAATGCTTATAATACTTGATCCATTATATCATATTATTTCTTTCAATAAAAGATACAGACTGACTATGTGTTTAAAAGTTCACCAATCAACACCACATAAAAATTCATAATGACAATGCAGTGACTGCCTGCTACATATCATTATGCTTTTATTTGCTAAAGGGCATATGTGAATAAAAATGCAATATAAGAAGTTAACAGTTTTTGACCCTATTAGTCACTGATTCAACATGTAGATGTATAAAACATCTTTAAGCTTCATTGGTTTATTTTATAGATCATCATTTTGCTTTTGCTATTGCCCATAAATCATTATGAGTTTGTTATTGAAAGGTCATGAATAAACAGCAAAATGCAAGTTTCATCCCATGAAAGATAATATTACAGAATATAGAAATAATAATTACTGCTGCATCCATTCTACTGTAGTTTAAACAAGGCTTTTAGCATTAAAATGTACTTCCTCCCTAATCTATATTTTCCAGTATTTACGCACAGTGCGTGTAGTTAAAATGAGGGTGTGATGGCCTTTCTTTGCCTCAGGGCAGCAATCAAAGTGCCTCAATCCTCACCGCTGATACTGGTGAGAGATCATCACTAAAACAGTGATGGATTTACTCAGTATTTTTCAGTGCAGCTCTCTGCATCAAGCACAATCTTCCTAAGAGCGGTTCCAAGTGACTGATATACACACACACACATACACACACACACACACACACACACACACACACACACACACACACACACACACACACACACACACACACACACACACAAACACTCCTAGGAAAGACTAGTACATATTTACTAGGTGTGCCCCCTTGTGCCCAATAAGGTAATGTGCTGCCACCAGCCAGTTACTGTCCGACTCTTACAAGGGTATCCAACTACATTGAGTAAAATCAATACTAACATAAATGGTAGCATGTAACCAAAGCAGCCAGGCTTTTCAGAGTGGCCAAGGTATCACTAAAAATAAGCACAAGTACACTCAAGATTTTAAAAAAAATCTCTAAATGACCAGCCACAATAAAAGATATAAAAATATTTAATAATAAATAAAATAGAAAACATGAGAATATTAAATATTTAAGTGCAATAAGCATTGGAGTTTCAGTCACAGGAGAAATAAAAATAACGCAGTTGGACAGATTCAAGCAGATGCAGAAAAACAAAACTTAGCTAATCTCTGCAATTCCTGACTGTCTAATAACAAACAACAGTTCCCTGTCTAACTTAATTAACACAACAAGGCAAGGTTAAATGCTGAATTGCTTTCTTCCGCAAGGCAAGGTGATATTCTTCCATCTTACACTGATTTAATTGAACGGACTGTGATAACTGTTGCAGATTTTTTTTTTATATCAGGTTCCAAAGAAAGCAAAACAAAAGAAGCTGATCTGTGAGTTCCATCCCCTCAGTGCTGGTTATAGAATGACATCACATTTGATCATATGACTGGTAGAGAATAGTCTCAGAGCCTTTCTAAGATCTGTTTCAGTATTTGAAAAGTACAGAATTCTAAGCATTTAATCAATTACAATAACACGGCTGATACATTTTCAACATAAACATCTGCACAAGTCAGTGTGATAGTCAAATGACAGAAAATTATTTACAAAACTATTTACAAAACTCCAGCTAACTCTGCTGACATATGTTACACATGGACTGTCCTATTCTCCCTGACACAGATGGCAATAACTCACATAGTTACAGAGGAGTTTGTATTTCTGTGGTCCATATTGAAAACTGTGAGACAGACAATCCACAGGATTATTCCAATCTTTATTTTAACTGATCAAAATTATGGATATTAATATGTTGATTATGTCAGAAAGACATGCTATGACTTTGTAAAGCAACCAATGTTTTTTGAATGAAAAATTAATTTATATGCTTTGACTCAAATTTTTTATGACTTGATATCTGTTAACTGCTGTGATATCAGAGATGAAAATGAGAATAAATACTGAAATTAAAGTTGAATTGTTAGTATTATCCTTGTGAATGTTGTCACAGTATTGAGGAGTGTCTTGGAAACATAAAGACAGTCTGCAAACATTAATTCAGTGGAAGAGAATACTTCTTATTAACCATTTTTAAATAGAGAATCGTTATTATCAGGAACAAATTGTCATAGCTCTAATCAAGTTTCATATAGAGTAGTTTGTGCAAGGTGTAGATCACAATGTGTATGTACATTTAAGAAGCTTTCCAGTAAGCTATCATATGTATATAAATACTGAGCATGTGCAAGCAAGACTGCCATTGTGTAGTGAGCTGCAGAGGTGTAAGCATCTATGTGTAGTAGTCAGTCTGTTAGTTCATTTATATTTTATGTTGCTGCTATCATTCCTGATGTGTTTGTAGGTAATAAAGTATATAAATGAACACCCAGACCTCTTTATCTTAACTAGCTACATGAGATGAGAGACACAAGGTTTATTAGCTCACCTGCATTTTTTCATTTTTGTTTTTCTTCTGTCATGTCATATATGAATGTGTATAAGTATATATGTATGTGTGTATGTATGAATGCATGTATGTATGCATATACAGCAAAACCTTATAAAAAGATGAGCTACAGAAAGAAACAAGCATTTTTTAGGAGAGGTGAGATTTCACTGCACATACTGTTTTTTCCATACTCCTCAGCAAGCAATTAATGGAGCACAGCAAGAAATTGCAGGAGAGAAGCAACAATGGAAATTTTACACATAAAGAGTATCTTATCTTCTTTAAAGCTTTAATGGATAAAATTGTTTAGTCAATGGTAGCCATCAATGGAGTAGGCAAGTGACACTGCCTAACAGCATCTTTGACTGTATGCTCAGTCTTATGAGATAGGAGGACAAATGGATAAGGAAGAATACTGTTTGGTGACCCTGTCTTGTCTGCTTAGAGCTCAGCCACTGCAAAAATAAAACAGACAGTAATTAGTAGTGCATATCCCTCACAGCAAAAAACAATTGTTGAAGCAGGTGATAGGCAAAATGCACAGTTTCAAACTAAATACAGAATACATATAAAATTGGCCCCCCTCTTCCTAACGTCTGTCTCCTATTAGCATCAAGTCCAGGAAACACCTCTGCAGGACAGTGTACCTGTACTTATGCTGCTCACCAGAATGGGTGATACAAATGGTATCACTCAAAGCCCTGAAAAGCTAATGCAAGACATCAGGCTTATAGAGGGGACTGTAATAGTGTCCAAGTAGCTTCTCCCTATAGCCTTTATACAACAGGTGGAGGAAGATTTTTAGCTTCTTGGCTGCACAAAGTGGGATATCTGCTGAAAGCAGTGGCTGCAGAGGCCATGTTCACTCCATGAAAATGCCCAGACCACACGTCACTTCCCAGCCCCGGCATACGCAGATATGAGTATGGCAACACTTCTATCTATCTGCGTTTGACAATGTATAGTATTACAGCAGAGATTCACAGACAATCATGGTAAATTACCTCATTAGCATAATTACTGTGCTTTGAGAACCATTAATGCATAAGAAAGAGTAACCACCATATTGCTGAATACATTATGACATGAAACTTAGGAATAGGAATATAGCAGATAACAAAGTGTACTTCTATATAGGCAAACTCACAGCATTCAGGACAACTGGTAATGGATATCATGACAGCACTGTGCTCATAACAGGGCAGAGAAAAACAGGAAACAGACTGAGCAGAGAAGTGTGTGTGGGGGGAAACAGAGTTTAAAGCATGATGGGATATTGATGCCTTCAGAAGATCACCCTGTCAGGGAATACAACAGAGGATCAGGATGGGTTACAGTCATGCTGTGTGAGGATTATTCTGCCATGGAACAGAATAGAAGGCCAAGACATTTTACAGCACTCTTTTGTAATATTTCACATTGATAGGAACAGAGTACAAAATCAGGGCAGGTTGCAGTCCTGTTGTGGGGGGGTGGGTCATTGCTGTTGCGGGGGTGGTCACCATGACAGCAAACAAGGAACATGGAACAAGGACAGGATAGGTTACAGTCCCACTATGTAGGGCATACAACACTGTACTGCTAGCACACAGGCTTCATGATATTGTGTAAGCATTAGGAATATGCCTATTGCTTCCATCAATATGTTACAGTGTTTGAATGTTGTTTGTATATTAGCAGACAGGTCTGTGGCCACCAAAGAGGGGCAGGAGACAGTGCTGACACATTGCAGTTTGCTAATAATTATGCAGAGGCATACACTGATATACATCTGTAACCCAAATGTGTCCAT
This sequence comes from Protopterus annectens, assembly GCF_019279795.1. Classification (NCBI taxonomy): domain Eukaryota; kingdom Metazoa; phylum Chordata; order Ceratodontiformes; family Protopteridae; genus Protopterus; species Protopterus annectens. Next base: position 592,756,080 of record NC_056735.1, on the reverse strand, counting down.
GTCTTGTAATGGGAGAGAGAGAATGGCAAATGCTGGAAAAATTCACTGCATTGGAGACAGAGGTGTTACTATAAGCTTTGTATATACACAGTATGCATATCTTTGAAAAGGGTGAAAGAGTAAAACAGAAAAAATCTCACAGGGCCAGGTGTGACAGAGAGTGGCACAGGACATTATTGTTATGGGAGGGAATAGTAGGACAGTATTACACATTTATCACAGGGTCACAAATATAACACTTTATGCCAAAACTATGGCACAGATATTGCCATAGACAGGTAAGTAACAGGTGATCTATCACCAACACAGAGGCATCTGAGAGGTTGATGAATTAATGGCTTCCCTGTTTGGGATGGTAGGGAGAGAACCTTCATAATGTAAGTGGCTTGAATGTGGGAGCTCTGATGGTAAAACTGCCCAGGGTTTGCAGAATAGACTTCAGATTCGTACTAATATGTTCCTATTCTTTAATACAGCCACCCACTAGTATGAATGGATAAGTCAGCATTTGGGGTATATATATATATATATATATATATATATATATATATATATATATATATATATATATATATATATATATTTAATGTATTTATTTTACATTTGTTTACCAGGAAAGTCCAAGTGGACACAGGTCCTTCGGGGAGAAAAGCTCCAAATATATCACAGAATCATAAAGTAAAATATCACAGGTACAGAAGAATAAAACTTTCATTTTGCATCAGTCAAAACTAAGATAACACTATAAAGTATATAATAACAAAAATAGTACAATATACAGGAAGAAAAGAGGACACATCTTTAACAGTACTGAGAAAATAAAACTCATTATGATAATGTTTGATACGGTAAGGTGGACGTCAAGTGTCCATACTTAGAAGAAACAGGAATTGTCGAGAGGAAGAGAGATGAATGAGAAATGAGACTTGCAAGATAAAGTGAACTGTATTGCCTGTAAAATAAGGGAGGGAGGGGTGTTTACATTAGAAGTGTGAGAAGTAGACGGAGTTAGGCTACCCTGGGGTTTCACCGTTGTAAATCCAGTTAGTTTGTAGGTGTGTCTTTAAAGATGTCTTAAACTGAGCTAAGGACATTGTGGGCAGAGTGTTCCATTTTTTAGCTCTAAAATTTGAATAGAGGGAGGCTCCTGCAGAGTTGTTGGCTTTAATGACTTGAAGAAGAGCTTTGTTATTGGAGCATAGGACCCTAAATAAATAAATAACTAAATATATCAGGTATGAAAACCTGACAGCCTACAGTTCAAGGCACAAATGTTTCCATTGTCTGTGTAAATAACTTGCATGTAGCAAACTGTGTGTCGCATGTTGGTTAGAATAACACCTCTCATCCAGCATTTCCACAGGTATGCTATCTTTATGGTGTTACAGGCTCCTGATGAAAGCCTTGCTGCTGAAACCAGTCTAGTTTCAGTTTTATTAAACTACTTTTGAACCTTCCTTGGTGCTGGCCTTTTTTCTGATTTTGGGTCCACTGATAGAAGATCTAGTGCAAGAGGTTGGAGCATGTCTGATGTCAGCTAGTCACATGCAGAGATGTTGCTAGGGTAAGGTAAATGGGGCAGCTGCCTTAGGTGCAGTGTTTTAGGGGCTTTGGTTGTGAGTGTTGAGAAAAACTCTTTTCCTTATCATTTTTCCCCTTCTCATGTCGATGCCTGATGGCATTACAGAGTGACATAGTCCTCCAAGAAGGTGTCCTACATAATAGATAAGACTTTTTTGATGCACAACTTAGTGTTGAGGGGTGATAGATAGAGGAGCAAGTGCCAAACAAGACAGCTATGGCTTTGGTCACATGTGGCTGACCATGCTGGCACCATCCAGATGGTATAGTCTAATGACATAGTGGCACTATCAGCAATTCCAAAATTGATGGCACATACATCCACCAAGACTGAGATAACAGTGGAGGGTTAAGATAAACCTCCTTTATCCAATGTGCCCCATGCTTAGCAATGACACTTTTATCCATGTTAGCTCTATCCAAGCTACACAGACATCAGCTCTCAAACACATGAGTAATCTCTACTGCATCTGAGGTGCACACAACCACCCCAAGGGAGGAAGCATGCAGGAGGCTGACACTGCAATGATTCCAGGTCATTGCCTGATGTGGTTGATACACTTGCCATCAATCAGCAGATGTACAGGTTAATGATGCAGTCACAGACAATCACACTGCATACCCTGTCAGAGATGGTGAGTGTGCTGTGTGGACTATTCAAAAACATGCAAACACTGCAGGGACTGAGCAGCATCCTACAGTACAGGCAGAGTGACATGGTATATAGGTACCTGGGGCAGGCATGTCTGCTGAAGGCAGTGGCTGTCTACTTGACAACAATTTGGAAATCCATAAGGGTACTACCAAATGCCCACCAAGGCCATGCTGACTAACAGATGCATAGAATATGGGCACAAGACTGGTGAATACAGAAGGCACAGACCATTCCATGGACATTATCATGCTCCCCTCTCTCCAAGGCAGACTCTAACCCTAATAGTCATGATCTATGTTCATGTGGCTCTACAGTTGGAAAGCCTCACCAGGCCAGCTGCATAGGGTCCTGCAGCTACATGACATCCTACTTGAATGCTGCCTTTATAAGGCACTGCCTTGCCATGCCCATTCATGAAGACATGGGTCTTGACCTTCTGCTGCCTAATCACAAAGGAGGCTATACTGCTGTTCTCAAGCATACTCATGAAGTGGTGCACCATCCAAAAGCAGGACTCCTCCAGTCCAGATATCACAGAGCTATGTGGTATACCCAGCCAAAGTTCACATCATGAAAACTCCACCCAGACACTGGTGGGTGTAATCCCTGCCTCCACCCAACTTCCTGTCCACATGCACTTCATCCATTTCCCATAATCATTCAATCAGTGATAAAATTGTTATCCCATGTTACTGTGCCCCAACTCATCAGTGCAAATGATGATGCTCTGTTCTACCCACCTCTCTGCCTGTGTTAGTAAGGTAATGTCTGAAGCATAATGTTAACAGCCAATGCAGTGATAGCCCAGGTGTTAATGTATGCACCAGTTTTATTCTCTACATTCCTTGTCATGGTCCATACTTGTAGACCTGAAATTAATTATTTTCCAGTACACTTGCCTCTGTCTCACAAGGATTACTTCTGCAGCAGTATAAAAGGCATACTGTGCAACTACCTTTTTGACAAGGATAGATACCATGAGGCTTATTCACTGATATGCCAATATGTGAAACATTATTTCTACAAAAATATTATATGGAGCTTTAACCCCATGGCAACATCAAGCAATACGTGACTTTAAAGATTATAAAACTGGTATAGGTTCAGTTTTGTAATAGTTCTTTATATTATATTCTGCTTTCTGATATTTATATTGACTTACTTTACTTCATGGCTTCTATAACTGTCTTAGGGTCTACCATTCAGCCAATGAAATATCCCTTTTGTTTGATGTTGTGCTACAGTTCAGTCCTGGTTCTAGGATCAAAAAGATGTTGATGAGGAGAATCTAAAAACATTCAGTATGTTTTGCAATGTAGCAGATGTGTTTTTGTTTTCTAGTATTGCTGAATGTAATCTGCACAATGAACAACTTAGTGAAATATTTATGGACCAAAATCTCTATGTATCAGAAAAATCTTTTTGCTGAATTAAGCTCTACATGAACCATAAACGTGCAGATTTATAACACTGCAATGCAGGTAATGCATGTTTTATAGAAGTCTTGATAAATTCTCTGGTTTTAATCTCTATAATTTCTTGTGTGCCCATTATTTCATTCGATAATACACATTAAGTCCACTGTTACCTCTGTTATGTATCCTTTCTTAAGACTGTTATTCACTGAGTCTGTTAATGCCGGACACATAATAATGAACTTGCTTTATGTGATTTCTGTTTTATCTGAAACTGTACTTCTACATTGCTTTGATTAAGGATGAGGCTGAATGAAATTGATTCTTTTTATTTGAATAGGTAGGTATCGGGCTTTTAGTTTATGAGGAATGTTAGTATAAGGTTGTTTTGTTGTGTGGTGTATATGATCTTATAGTCTGACCTGTGTCTGCTGTTCCTGTTCCCTTTTTCAACTGTTGAAGTTCATGCAGGAGCACATGGTCCTTTCACAGGCATTTTCAATAACTTCACAGGTGTGTGAATCTGGACTTAGTATGTTTATGTAAGGAGGGTGGCAGCACACTAAGGATGGTTCCCTGCATCCTCTTCAAGAAAGCTTTGTTTTAATTTGAAGATTTATCACCCCTTACACAATGAGTTATTTTAATATATGAACTCCACAGTAGCATTAATGAGGCAAAAGGAGACAGACCATGGAAGTAAAAAACTACACACTGTCTGCATCATTCCATTTCTAAGTGCAAAATATTTGAAGTGGACCCGTAGTTAATATTAATATAAATCAGCATAATGGTATCCACTGTATCACCTCTCCTGTCTATAAATCCTAACAACCTGTGTAAATGCCAAACTCACTTAACAGTGAAAAAATAAAAATCAACCAAGTGCACCAGCATTATTATCAGATCACATTAGCCTCTGTGCTTTAATTTTAATGTAGCAGGCAAAACTAGTCACAATTTAATGCTGCCCACCAAGGTCAATGATGGATAGAAAAAGTATATTAGTGTTGCAAACTTTAAATGGCAATTAGCTAAGGTCCCAAAAAACATGGAATGGTTGCATAAAAGGATATTGTGCTGGTGCAATCTAATATCAGCTGAGAGTGAGGTATCTGTTAAGTACAGTGCATTTAGTATTATACAAAGCAGCCTTGAGCCTAATTTAATTACTGATTACTGATTGTTGGGCCTGTTAAGCTATAGAAGCAATACATCTACAGTGAAATAAGGTTAGCAGATATTGGAGGAATATAAATAGAAAAATCCCATAAAATCTCACAGATAGGTGATATTTTAGATTTAATATCTGCCTCAGTGAATGGGCAAATGCAACTTACATAATTGCTTAAAATAATGGATGAAATTGACAAAATGTCTTTGGTTAGTTATTAGCTAATGAATCGATAATTTGCCATAAGTGCAAATCGTCTTTCATTTTGTAAGTCTTGCTTACAAAGCACCTCATATTTAATGTAACATCTTTCAGCCATATGGATGCATGGATAGGTTTGTTGCAGGCACAAGTTCACATCCAGGAATTTTATGTATATCACCCATCAACCTTATAAGGAAGACAGTTTGGATAATGAGTTTAGGTTTGAGTTTTCTTCTTGTAGGTGCAGAATTCACTATGAGTCACTGTAGTCATCTTATCAAAATGGGAGCTAATAAAAAAGACAATTGAAAAATAAGAAAGAAGATTGAAAAATCAAGTGTTTTGGTGAGGACTTTGTTCTGTGAGTACCAAAAAAGTTGGTGGTTTGCTCCTACACTCCCAAGTATATGTTAAAATGAATACCAAGGTTGAAATATAGTTGGGAAAGTAGCAGAATGTCAAGGAAATTATTTTGTATCAGTCACCTTATGGTAGTGTGGATGCTTCCATTAGCTACATGCCATCTTTTTTTTTCCATTGCAATTTCTTCATTCTAGCTTTCCCAAGTGTTCCATCCATCAACAGATCTACTGGTCTCAACTCCTGCCCCTGGACTCTCTCCATTCTAATGTTGGGCTGGAGCAGAGCGTAAGGTCTTCTTTGTGATCATGTCATTGACTACTTCCACTCGAGGATTTTTACAGTTATGATCTACCCTTTGGTATCCCCACCTCCTGCTCTGCATTCACCTGTTATATCCAAGCGCTAGTCCCTTCTTTGGATTGCAACTTCCTGCAAGGAACATAATGATCCCCTTCAGGATGGACACATCCTACACTCCCTGATAGTACCTCAAAGATCCAAGCCATTAACTGAACCCAGGGTTGCCTGGGCTATAGTTAGAGCTTTAGCCCTGTATGCCATGGTTGTAACCTGGCTGCATAGTAAATTTTGAGAAACAAGCTAACAATGTTTATTAGCATAATACCAATTTTAAAACACAGGAAAAAAAGGCAAAGTTTCATCTCACTTAAATTAATTTTATTTGACAAAGAGGCTTTCTAAGTGCTTGCAGAACAGATATTACTGGGAGATAAACCTAACTGAATAAAGGGCAGTATTGCTCACTTATAGGCAGATAAACTTAAATGAGGTCCAGGACCTCCTATTTCTGTGCAAATCAAGCAGTCCAGTGAATGCCAGAAGCAGATAGCTGAACCAGCTTCAGCAAATTGTAAAATCATGGTTGAGAGACAAATTTGTCAAGCAGTGATATCCCTTCTCCAAAATAAATTTCCTCTCCATTTCAAGAAATGTGACATACAATATCCCTTTAAGAATGAATTAGACAAATGAATATGCACTTATAAATTCATCCCAATATGACTGGCCTTTTTCTCCATGAAAAAGGTGGCAAAGTCTAAGGATAGTTATTGGCAAGCTGTAAATGGGCAGATGGCCCAGTTGCCATGTACATTCTATGATTCTGTGAATAAAATACAGTAAGGTACAGATTCCAGTGGCATTCATCCATTGTAGATTATATTTCTATGGAGCTGATCTCTTTTGAAAATGAAGAAGGACAATTTAACTATATAAAAGTGCACTGAAAACAGGTTGATATCACATTGCTTCACAAAATTCAACCACCTGTTAAAAAAACAATTTGAATCACTTTATAACTTGACACTTTTTCCTGGTCAACCAAATAGTGACTAACTATAATGTGCAAGGGGAATGTGCATCTGATGCATGTCATATGTGATCAGAAAGTAATAGAACATGGGCTGTAGCCAATATGGTTAACTGAGAGCAACAGCCGGTGAAGGCTCTGTGACTGAAAACTTTTCTCTGTCAGAAAATATAATAAAAAAATTAAAGTTTTGAGATACTTGTTAGATAATTTCATTCACTAATAGTCAGGGAAAAGATATATAGCTTCAATTTTCCTGTCAGAATTTCAACTGCTTGGTTAAGAGGGACGGGACTCAACATGAGCCACTCAAGAAATAATACTCAAGATTATTGTGTTAAAAAAAGACATCCAGTCACTAATGTATAGTGTGCAGGATGTATTACTTAAAATGGGCAAACTAGATACCAAAACAGAAAGTTTCAAAGAAGATAACAGAAAGAAGATGGAACATTTAGAAATTCTTATAAAATATTGAATTGGTCAAATCAGCAATGTGGAAGAAGCCTTAAATGATCACGAGGGAGAATAAACAAAGGTGAGTCTCAGACTAAATTCCTTTTAAAACAAAATAACGGGCTCATAGATAAATCTGATTATCTAGAAAACAGAATGAGACAAAATGACATTGGAATCCATGGTAGGCCTGAAAAGTATGATGGAGACAATACAATAAACTTCTTAACAACCTAACTACCTAAAAAATGACATCTACCTAAAACTTTACCTTTTGGCAATGAAATGGCACATAGATCACTGAGAGCACCATCAAAAAACAAAACTCACCACTGCTTTCAATTATAGTTACCTTTATGTCTAGCTTAGAAAAAGATCAACACATATTAAAAACAACATTGTCCAACCCATCTATTAAAATAGGTGAATATGTAGTCAGATTTGACAGTGATTATTCTAGTAAAGTAATGAGTAAAATAAAATCCTGCTTACCACTGATCAAGGAACTTAAAAAGAACAATATCAATACCACTTTGGTGTTTCCTGCAAAGATAACATTATTTATTTCTGAAGTCACTAAAATATTTGACACACTGGAAGAGGCATCCACTTTCTGTCAGCAAAAGTAAAATCCTTAATAATATTGAAGAAATGGATTGGTACAGTTTATCCTCCATGAGACAAAGTGAGCTAAATTCCTAGAAAACTGCTTCTAAAACTAAAAAAGTTCAAAAACAAGTGATTTTTATTCTCTGACTGTGGGACTTTTCATTTTCTGAAACAATGGATTTCCCCTTTAAGTAAAAAGTCATTTATGAAGCAATTAACACATAAAAAGTTTGAACACAAGTTGTGTCAGAATGCTGGATTCTTGCTCTCTTTGCTTCGCGCCTTGAGCTATTCTGAAGAAAACTGCTACTACAAAACAAACTGTAGAACTAATATAAAACAAAAAAAAATAGCCAAGGCTAAAAGGCACAAAAAAGAATTTAATGTGACAGTAAGCGCTTTTGTGGGCACACATACAAGCATTTCTTCAGACTGTTCAACAAAACTAATAAACCACATTTAAATAGCTAACAAAATAAGCACATGATGGTCAGGTGTTTAAAAAGGTCCAATGAAACTATTTAATCTAATGAAAACAATCAAACAACATATAATTAAAATACAGCTTACATAATGTTTAAATACAGATAAAGTATAAAATCTGAAATTACCAAGAAACTGTATGTCCCTAAACTATATTAGTTTATACAAAATGCACATTCTAAAGGTAAAAATAACATTCTAAAGATAAAAATGCTATCTCATTAAATGTCTTAGTTGGTAATTTCAGATTTTATACTTTATCTGTATTTAAACATTTTGTAAGCTGTATTTTGATTATATGTTGTTTGACTGTTTTCTAAGTCCCATTGGACCTTTTTAAACACCTGACCATCATGTGCTTATTTTGTTGTCTATTTAAATGTGATGTATAAGTTTTGTTGAACAGTATAAAGAAGTGGGTGTATGTGTGCCCACGAAAACATTTACTGTCACATTAAATTCTTTTTTGTACTTTTTAGCCTTGGCTATTTTTTATTCTGAAGAAAATCTAGGTTAAAGTTCATCACTGATGTCTGTGAAAACAGAAAGGAACTTGCTTTTTCTTATTTTTTTTCAAGGATATATGTGAGAAATCTACTTAAAAGAACATCTTTTTTTCATCTTCTTAGAAGTAAAGAAATGGTTTTATATTGAGCTTTCGCTGACATATAATGTGATTCAATTTTGTTGAATCTTAATAGCATATGCTGTAGTGTTATTAACTCTAACTATACATGTTAATTGAAAGAAGTAAAGTTAGATGTTGTTACTGATTAGTGCAGTTTAAAAAAATTAAGAAGAATGAGTAACTTACAGAAGAATTTGTAGCTACAGCCTGCCATGAGTTTTCATATTCACATGCTGCAATCAAATTCTGATGTCAAGATCTGTAGCTTAGATGAAGGACATCAGTTCAGAATGACTAAAACACACATCTAAATTAATCAAACAGGAATTCTAATATATATAGTCAAGATTGCTTGCAACACTAGAGCTGACAAGAAGAATAAACAGCTTATTAATAATAGGCATGCACATACTGTAATCACTAATAGAGATCTGATGATTACTCTTTGATGGGAAATTTTAGAAATACAAGTTATATAGAATAAGGTAGAATATTAGTGGGCAAATAAAACTTCTCCAGCAAGATAGACACTGGACACCTCCAGAATATTAAAAACAATTTATTTAATACTCAAATTAAAATGATAAGTGCTCTTGTCCACTTATACATGTATAATTCATGTATTGTGTTAGTTTGTAATCAAATCCATCCAGTTTATTACTCAAAGAAACAGCTTCAGTAGGTTGAATGCCAAAAGTAAATGGAAAATCCATATTTAGCCAATCAGGAAATATAATACATGTTACAGCAACCAGAATAAAGTTCACAGAGTCCCTGAATATACCTAATTTGTTCCCAAGTTGCTGTGATGAGTGAAGACTGCTGGGAAATGTAGGCTGCAGGGTTTCAGTCCAATTAGGTCTCAAACACAATGGAGTGATGTTAAAATCAAAACCCACTGATTGTGACAGTTGGTCCACTTGTTTTGTAAGCTGTTTGATCACACAAGTTAAATAGCCCATAATATCCTGATCTTCCTGGTTATTGTTTACTGCATTATGATATGGACAGCTCACATCATTCCCTGTTGCCATCCCACAGAATGAACAATCTAATTTAAAAACAGGAATGAAGACAAACTCCAATATAACTCCTGGCAACAGAATAGACACTGGACACCTCCAGAATATTAAAAAGAATTATATATATATATATATATATATATATATATATATATATATATATATATATATATATATATATAAGTCAAATAAGGTTGGTTTTCATCTTAATTATTTTTTTTGAGTGTTGTGATATTGTGGTTGTACAAGTCTTAATATATTTGGACTTATTTGACTTTGAAAGCTAAGTAGGGTCAGGCTTGGTTAGTGTTTGGATGGGGGATCACTCGAGTAACATCAGGTGTGTGTGTATATACATACATACACACACACACACACACATATATATATATATATATATATATATATATATATATATATATATATATATATATATATATATATATATATATAATAACAGGATGTATATATACGTGCACTTTTTACTGGTAGGAATAATAATTAACAAGTTACTTTTAGGACTTTGTTTAAACTATTTGTTAATTATTGCTATATGATATTTGCTTATATATAAACATATTTATGTGAATTTTACTTGTATTAGGAAGACGTGGTGGGGATTTTTGTTTTTATCTGCGCATAGTTTCATACAAATGCAAGTGTAAATTCCGTTCGTGTAGGTACATACACCTTTAAATGTTCCTATTCCTATGCATATAGTTTGTGCTGCTCTGATTAGACAATACTGTGTGATGTCACACTTAAATTCATTATATGAACACCTGTTAATTTCAATTGCTTTATCTGATGAAGTCTACATGTATAAGTGGACAAAAGCACTTATCATTTTAATGTGAGTATTAAATAAATTGTTTTTAATATTCTGGAGGTGTCCAGTGTCGTCCTTTTGCCAGTAGTTATATTGGAGTTTATCTTCATTGCTGTTTTTAAATTAGTGAGCAAATAAAACAGAAAATAAATACATTTAAATAACAAACTGCTTAAAAGAAAGATATTGGTTACATATACCTGCATATGGCAGAAATGTGAAAGCGTAAGATCGTATGCAATTTACATAGAAAATAATATAAAAAAATATTTGAAAATATCTTCACAGCTGAAATTTGAAGCTTTGTCATGTGAACTTTGAAGCTTGTTATATATTGCATGCTATTAGATTCACTAATACCACCTGGAATAGCTCATTTCATAAGTCAAAGCTGAAATTTGAGTATTATATTGCTGAATCCATACATACACTTCGATAGAAAGAAAAGTAGATTGTTCAATATGTTTGAACCCAGAATGGGATTTGAATTAAACACATTGTAACTTTTGAATCAATATAGACTGCATTTTTTGACGCCATAGAAATAACAAGACATTCTCTTTGACTTCAGTAATGTACATATTTTATAGGTTCATAGGAGGCTACCAGGCTAATGTGTCTAGAGCCCTTAGAAGCTTAGCCATATTTATCCTGAGTTTCCTCAATTGTTAGTGGTTAGGGGAGTGAAGTTTGCAGAGGTAAGGGTCTACTGTAGTTAATACTGACTTACTCTGCCCAGGATAGACATGGGTGCTACCCAGGAGTGAATTTGTGATTCCACATCCATTGATCCAGGTTGCATTTGAAGAAGGTCAGTGAGGGGCTCTGTTTCATTTGAACTGAAAGCTTGTTCCAGAGAAAAGGCAGATTCAAGGAGATGTATCTATCTCTCCAGCATAACCTTTTCATGTCAGAGGCTAGGTTAATATCTCTTGAGTGAGTGACCCTCCTACAGTTTGATTTATGAATGTGTAGCACTTCCAACAAGGCTGATTCAGTGACTGGTGTGTAAACCATGCTCAGATCACCCCTTAGCAACCTTCAGGAGACAGATTACAGTGACAGGGATTTCATTATTTCCATATAAGACTTGTTTTAGGTACCCTGTAATTTCTTGGTGAGAAACCTCTGTGGCCTCTTCAATTGCTGCAGGTGTCTGGTGAGTTACCTGCAAATGGAAGCATTGTATTCATTTATTGGTCTGATGAGGGCTGAGTATAGTGAAATTATAACATCCTCAGATCTAAATGTGATGCATTTACGTATCAGGTGTACCACATAGAATGATTTCCTTATTACTGTGGATACGTGGTGGTCAGAGTTCATATTTCTATCAACCAGGAGTACCCAGATCTGTACCACTGACTCTACACTTTGTGGGTGCTGTCTATAATGTAATTAGTAGGAATATCTGATTTTCCAAAGGGAATAATAATGCATTTTTTGAATATAGCCTAAATTCATGGCTTGATACCAATCATTTGTCTGTGTTAACCCTGTCTGCAATATTTTAACATCATGCTCCTGATTTTAACATCATGCCCCTAATTCCACTTGCCCCCACTACATCTCCTTTTATTCTAGGCACTAACCCCTCCCAATAACCAGCAACCAATCAGAACAATACTAGTAACCTGTCTCCTCTGCCACCCACAGTACCCCACCACTTCCAATCTATCTGCTCATCTGACACAGTCATGCTACTACCTAATGTGCTTACACTCCTTACCTATACTCTTCTTGCACACCTTACATCCTACCAGAACTCCATAATAGACAAACCCCTCCACTATCAGTGCACCCTTACTCTCACTTCTATCCATCACCCACCTACTAATTACAGTTGTCATACCATCACAAACTCTATTCTAGTACACTCACCATACTACCAGTCAACTGTTACATTCAAATAAAAAATATCCCTAAAATATGACAGGTTAGTTACCACATTTATAAAACTTGTGCTTATTGCCCTATCCAAATTAGCCCTCAGTGGTGATAACCCCGGTTCTACCATTACTAAGTTCTCACCTAAAATCTGTCTAATAGCTGCTTCTTCTCACAATTAACATAAAACAGAAAGCCATCTGACCTCCTGTTCATGTGTCTAAATATCAGAGGTATAACTAATAAAACCCATGACCTAAATGCCAACACAGCATTATACTCTCCTGATTTTCTCATCCTGACTGAAACCTGGCTCAAACCTCAAATCAAAAGTGATGAAAAACTCCCAACAGGTTATAACATTCTTCGAGTAGATAGACTATCTAAGAAAGGGGGTGGTGTGGCTCTAATGTTTAAACACGACCTCAACATTCAGATCCTAAACACATCTACCCCCACACTGGTAATGAAGAAATTCTATATGCCAACCTCAAACTAAACCCAAATAAAACAATCAACATCACAGGATGCTACTTACCACCTGGCCAAAACAAACCACCCCAGGAATACCTCCTGAACTGGGTTAACCATTCCCTACCCCAGGAAACCGTAATCTTAGGTGATTTTAATATCAGTTGGCTATCATGTAGTAACAATCATCCAGCCCAGCACCTAAACCTTCATGGTTTCTCTCAACTAATAAAGTCACCTACCTGGATAAATAAAAACTATAACAAACATACTACTCCTGACTGGATATTAGTCAATAAAGACCCTTGCTAATACTTAGCTGGCTGTTTACTAGACAGCCTCAGTGACCACGCTCCAACATTCATTCTGAGACACCACTTAAATTGTGCTAAACCCATTATCTATAGGCAAATCCAAAATATGGCAAGCCTTAACCCTGTCTCCTTTATCTCATCTGTTCAAAAATGTGATTGGACACCACTAAAGTACCTCAATCTGGATGAAGCCGTCCACTTCTTCAATAGCACCTTCCTAAACATCCTAAACACACATGTCCCCATACGATATGCCAGAATTAAAGCACAGTACTAACCTTGGCTACAAAAATGCACCAGGGCACTAATGAAAATCAGAGATAAGGTCTGGGAGCACTGGCGCTTAACAAAAAACCTCCTCTAGACAGTCATTCCTAGAGTTGCGCAACAAGGTCAAAAAGCAAATGAAAGAACATAAAACCCAATATTATCAGTCTGCTCTAAACTTCTCCCCTCACAAATCTAAGCAGTTCTGGTCCACAATAAACTTCATTCTTCACCCAGGTAAAGTAGGCACCCCCACCTACCACACCCCCTACCTCCAGCAGTATTGCTGACTCATTCAATAAACACTTTACTGAAACCAGTCTGTCCCTGACTAAACAATACAACCCTCTACCCACCCTCCCTACAACAAAACCAAATGCACTGCCCACAGACTTTTCTTTTTCATCAGTGCCTACATCCTATATAAAAAACATCTACTGAAACTTAAGCCTAAAAAACTTGCAGCTGACAGTCTCCCCTCTGAATACCTAAAAATAGCAGCAGAAGCCCTAGCTTATCCAGTCTTTATCTTACTTAAGCAGTCCTTATCAGAAAGCTATGTCCCCACACTCTGGAAAATATCCCACAACATTCCCCTCCATAAAGCTGGCTCCTCCACTGAACTTTCCAGTTACCACCCCATAGCCATCCTTTCTCCAGTTTCCAAGGGACTTGATTGCTCCCAATTTGCAATTGTCAGCGAACTTGGTCAGCTACAGGCCATCCAAGTTTGCCTGGACTTCTGAGAAATACATTTTGAACAGTAAGGGCCCCACCACAGAACCCTGTCTTGCATCACTGATTACTAATCTTTTGCTAGAGGTAAAGTAACCTCCTCTCCAGCACCCAACATGGCTTCAGGCCATACCACAGTACTACTACTGCCTTGTTGTCTTTAGTTAATGCTATCCTTCATCATAAAAATAATGACCTGTTCTCCTCTGCTATATTTCTAGATCTATTCAAGGGTTTTGACATGGTCTCACACAAACTACTAATCTCTGTTTTCACTAACCTACCCTTTCCCAATCAGCTACTGATTGGTTTCACAGCTATATAACTGGTCACCAAAAATCAGTTGTCTGGCATAATGATATATCTCTTTGACTTCCTGTAACACTTGGTGTTCCCCAAGGCTCCATCCTTGGTCCTCTACTCTTCTCACTCTTCACCAATGATCTATTCACAACCACCAAGCATGCTTTTCTTATACAGTATGCAGATGACTCTACCCTCATTTGCTCAGCCCCAACTATACCTGAACATCACAAGATCACACAGGAAGCCTTTTCATCTGTAGAAAATTGGCTATCTAATGCCCAGTTCTTACTCAACCTGAGCAAGACTAAACTCCTTATCTTCCAACCCACTAAATCTAACCCAATTATCCCCACTTTAATATTCTAGCCAAAGACAATACCATCATCTCCCCAACAGAACACACCAAACTACTTGGGGTTGAGATTGATAACAATCTCTCAGATGTGACACTCACATTTCTCTTACCATAAAACGGTTCACAAAAAACTAGGTGAATTTTACAGATACAAACAATTCCTCACCAAGACAGCCAGAATTTCTGCTGCCAATTCCCACTCAATCTCCACTTTACTCTAGGCCTCTCCTATACTTACCTACCTTAGACAAACAGACCTAAACAAGCTCAAGGCTTGCTACAATAAAATTGCTAAGTTTGCCACTGGTGAATCGTATCGCAGCCACCACTGTATCTCACTTAGAGAACTTGACTGACTTGAACTCCCTCAACTTCTTCACTTGAATCAACTCTCCCTTGGCCACAAGTTAGTAAACCATCCTCTTAAAGTCCCATCCCTTCAAAACCTTCTCCAGCCCTACTGCTCCCCTAGGCTTCTACACTCCAGCAGCAAAAATCTACTTCTAGTGACCAAACAAAAGAACTCAGCAGGAGAAGCACTATTGTCCTGAGTCATATCCAGATTATGGAACAATCCCCCCTCCTCTATAACCACACTTCCTTCATTCACGTCAAGAGTTCACTAAAACTCACTTAAAAAGTCTCTGGTTATGTCCATGCACGAATCCTGACTAGTAACCCTCCTTTTACCTCCCCTTCCTCTCCCCTCTCTTTGCCACTGTGCCTCACACCATCTGATCATTGCATTCCTTCCTCTGCAGGCTCTGGCTCACCCTTTACCATCCCCTTCCCTCATCACTCAATCTGTCAGACCTGTTATAACATGCTTAACTACCTCACTTCATCTCAACTCCAAATACATATCCAACTGACTTACACCTAGGTTCCTCTCACTACCACATATACAACTCATTCAGTCTCCTCTCCTACTCCTCTATTTTCCCTTCCATCCCATTAGCCATTCTAGCTTGTTCCATATTTGTGTGGAGCTTCTGCTTTATAACTGCTTGAGTTTAGTGCAATATTTGTATATAAGATTTAGGTATATGAGTTTAGAACAGCATCTATTTGAACTTACTACTATCTGTATATACATCCTACCTTTATAACTAGCCTTTAGCTAGATACTGGTATATCTGTTCATTACTATGTTTCATATTGTATGTATAGCTAATGTTTGTTGCAATATATATTATTTGCTATTGTATGTATATTCAATTGTTCTTCGTGCATTCTACTGCTCATTTGTGTTATGTGGAGCTTTTCTCCATGGGACTCCACTGAAAAAGGACCTATGTCCAGTTGTAATTTTCCAGTAAACAAATCTAAATAAATAAATAAAAATAATAAATAATCAAGGGACTTGATTGCTCCCAATTTGCAATTGTCAGTGAACTTGGTCAGCTACAGGCCATCCAAGTTTGCCTGGACTTCTGAGAAATAAATTTTGAACAGTAAGGGCCCCACCACAGAACTCTGTCTTGCATCACTGATTACTAATCTTTTGCTAGAGGTGAAGACACCCCTTTTGACAGCATGTGTCCTGTTGGTGAGCCAGTTGGCTACCTATCTGTTAATGTAGGGATGAATTCTCAGTTGGGAGAGTTTCTATATAATACCTGAGCAAGGGATCATGTCAAATGCCTTGGCTAGGTCAAGATATGTGGTATGCACTGCCTTTCCTTCGTCCAGAGTCTTGGTGACTTTCTTGAAGAAGTCAACCATGTTTAAATGGCATGATCTACCTTTAATGAATCTGAAAAGGTTTGGGGCCACAGTTTGGAGATTACCTATGTCCTTGTTAATAAGGTCCATAATGGCTCTTTCCATGGCTTTGCAGATGAGTCTAATCAAGCTTATGGGCCTATAATTGCCAGGATCAGTTGATGGGACCCTTTGTGCAGAGGGATAACTCTTGCTGTCCTCCATTCTTCCAGAACATAGACATTCTCAGGCTGTGGTTAAACAGGGATCCAACTGGGTCTGCTAGGTCATGTTTTAACTTGTTTAAAAGGCAACTTGAGATGTTGTCTGGTGGCACTGATGCCATGTTTTTGGCCTTGGACAGTGCTGAGATGATGTGCTCCCTTGGAATAAAAAGCTGAGGAATGCTGGCAGGTATACATTAGGGGATGAATGGAGGGGAGGGGGTGAAGTATGCTCTGAATCTGTCAGCTATCAGGTTGTCTATTGCCACTAGTTGAGTATGGTTAGTGCCATCCATGACCAGTTCAGTGAATAGCTGGGTATTCTCTTTTAGATTTCAGATGTAGTTAAAGAATGACTTGTGACTATCCTTAGCTAGGGAGGCTATTTGTTATTTGTAATTAGCTTGGGAGGACTTGACAAGATCTCTAATTTATTTGTTTAATTTAGAGAGGGATTTCATCCTCGGCTGAGCCAGACCCCTCTTGTTTTGAACATTACTTTATTTCTCTTGTTGTATTACCTGCCTGTTTATACCTTTATACATAATCCCTTGCTCAGGTATTTTATAGAAACTCTCCCAACTGAGAATTCAAAAATCGGAACAATAATATCCTTACCTCTGCTCTCTTCATCGACCTATCCAAAGCCTTCGATATGCTCAAGCACCAGATTCTAGTAAATTTACTGAAGACATTAGCCCTAGACTCATGTGCCATAAAGTGGCTCCACTCCTATCTTCATAATAGAGAACAGGCAGTACTCTGGCGTAATAACTTATCCAACCACCTCTCCATTTCCCTAGGAGTTCCCCAAGGCTCTATTCTTGGCCCCCTTCTGTTTTCTATTTTTATTAATGATCTGCAAACTAGTATTCCCTTAGCTACCTGTATACAATATGCTGATGATTCTACTCTGATCTGTTCTGCCTCATCCCCCTCTGAACTGCACTCTATCACCCAACAGACTTTTCAAACCATTGAAACATGGTTCCTTAAACGATGTCTAATCTTAAATCCTAAAAAAAAAACAAATTGTTACTTTTCTCCCCCACCCATAAATACCCTCCTCTCAACTTCTCTGTCCTGTCTAATAATGGTACCAGCATATCTCCAGACCCCTCTACCAGGATCCTTGGAGTTGAGGTAGATAACAACCTATCCTTTGATTCTCACATAAATAACACTATAAAATTAGTCAACAGAAAACTAGGCTCCCTTTATAGAATTAAATCATTCCTTACTCCACTTGCCAGAACCTCCATTGTCCACTCCCATCTGGTTTCAACCCTCCATTATGTATCTCCTATTTATACTAACCTGTCTAAAAGTAACTTCAATAAACTGCTGCCTACAACAGTATCGCCAAATTTGCCTCTGGCTCTACTTTTAGAACTCACCATTGCAAAAACTTAAAGCAATTAGGATGGCTTGAATTGCAAAATCTGATCTTGTTTCATCAACTCTCCTTAGCCGAAAAAATCCTGTATAAACCCACTAACACCCCTATACTCACTTC